>NC_092857.1:22557203-22838728 GCF_039878825.1 Excalfactoria chinensis | reverse complement strand
TCTTTAATACATCCGAAACCTTATGCACCTAAGCAGGATTCAAAGGACGTAGCCAGAAGCATCATTCTATCTGCTAGTGATTTAATTCCAGAAATTTCAGTGATCCCCATTTTTATTTTATTTTTTTTTTACAGTGACCATCTCTTCTATTGCAATAAGGTCCCAAATGTCTGCTCATGCACAACATCCCGGCTGCCAATGCACTCTCTCACTCTCTGTTAGTTAAAAGCTCCTTCAACTTACGGTGCAAAAATTCCAAATGGAAACATACTGTTGTTATCTTTTGAACATTAAGAAATATTTGACGTTAACTACACACTGATATTTTCTACCTCGCCTATTTTATGACGTTATTCTATTTGCAGGTAAGTTACTGGAAAAATAAAATAAATAAATAAAAATAATAAAAAACAACAACAACAAAAAAAAAAACAACAACAACAAAAAAACATTTCTGTGAGCCTTCTAGAAGAAACTGCTGATGTAGAAGGCTATGCAGATAAAGTTAGCAGTAAGTACACCACACACAGGGAACACATGTGGCGGTAAGTAGATGGAGCATTAGTAAAAGAGGCAGCTGGGAGAATAGTTTGTGTGGTGTTGCTCCTGGCAACAAAATACTCTATTTTGAGGCTATGATCATTGTGTGTATTTAGTAAAATGTCAGTAGATGAAGGAATCTTTCTAACTTTTTGAAGTATCCCACTGTATTTAGTTTTAGTGCAGCCTCACCACCAATAATGATGGGTGCAGTTCTGGGTTCCACCATATATAGGAGGTTTTAAAGCCCTTGAAAGCATGCAGAAGACTGAACAGAGCTGTAGCAGGTGTGTCCTGTGAGGAGAGGCTGAGGACACTTGGGTTGCCCAGCCTGGAGAAGAGGACTCTTATACTTTTGCACCACTACTTTGATTTATAAAATAGAGACCTCTGTAAAATTCTACTGTCCTGTTACAAGCTGATTAGGTTTGGTTCTTAAAGATATGTCACCCTAATGGTAAAATAAATTTGGCTTCATCTGGGCTTTTTATGCATGTTTACTCATTCTGGAAACAAAGTATTCTTAACTAAAATAATGCAGAAAGAAAACTGCAAATTGAAGATCTGCAAAGGACAAATGGAAAAGGCGCTCAAAACAAACACCAAGCAAATGATACTGCCAGAAAATAAATAAATAAATAGAAAGAATTATCTTATTGCATAAAAAACGTGCACTAAGTATTACTAGATTTGTTTAGCAACTTATTTGATTGTGAATAGTTTTATAGTGTGCGGACAACAACACACCAGCAGGAGTGCAAAACAAACATCAGAAAGCCAGAGTATGAAGTATCTAGTCATGTCAGTGAGCAGTCAGTCACATAAATATTTAATTACAGCTCCTTACATGAGTAACTCTTCAATGGTGTTTCAAGTTCGGCCTTCAAAGATTCCATGGTAATTCTGTACTTGTGAATGTTAATAAATCAGCAGAATGATATCTCTTTGTGCATACGTGTTGTATATAGCTGATTCAGATAATTCTGGGATGGGTGAAAAGAAAGCCAGAGTTTAATTTACACCTTCTCCAGCTGTGGCCACATTTGCCTCACAGCAGATTAGCTGTACATTTTGGACTTATGTTGGTGAGTCACCCTGAGTTTTAAACAAGCCATAAGAAATCCCTTTTTTCTTTAAATTAGAAACTGTTTAATGGAAGGACTGTATAGGCACTAGGAACCTTTCCCTAAATTTGAAATCCTTAATCAGATTACATTTTAAATTAGACAGTCCTTTGGAACACGTTATTTGTACGCACTGACACCCATACACTTCAGCAGAACTACAGCACAAATCTATACCTGCCAGAAAGCAAAAATCTCTGCTCGTTTCAATGCAATGAAGGCTTGGCTCCATACCCTTAAGTATGAAGCAGCTCAAGGGTTGCTCACCATCACAGCACTCAAACCTTACCCATAATTTAATTGCAAACTGATGTGCCCTTTTTTCTAGCATGCTGTAGTCATAGAAGTCGGAGCTGGAGTTCATGACTGTACACTTAGGATGTTCACAAATTAGATGTAACTCACAAAGCAAGGATAGTTTGAAATCTCCTACTGGGAATGATGAAAAGTGGATGCAGTGAGCACTACTTTCAGCTTTATTGTGATTTCAGTTTTTGCTTATATACATGGATATTCAATGCCAATTTGGCTGCTACATTTGATGTACAGATTGTACCACTATGTACAACATTTGCCCAGCAGCACATGGAAGACAGTCTCATTAGGGCTCAGCGGTACCAGATATTGTACAAGTATATAAATACATACAGAAACTGTAACACTGAGATTTTCTATCTTGCTACAGAATTTAGTACTGATTTTCACCCTTTTGCCTCAGGTTTGCATTACTTTTATATCCTTTTGTACCAAGAAAAGAAGAACGATTAAATTCTATAAATACTATCAGTTACAAGACAGGGCTAAATGTCTGTTTAAGAAATCACCTACTCTTACACCTGGAAATCCTAGACCAGATCCTAGATTCTTCTCTGTTGCTTTTGTTTACTAAGGTTTGCTGGAGTACTGACATTAATTTCAGAGTGAAAAGCCATAAGGTCCTAGACTTTATGAAACTGCCTCTGGTTCAAGATGATAGGTGAGTCTAATGAGAGCAAGATTTGGTCTGTAATTTTTATTCCTTTGAGCTGGATGGCCTTATACAAAAGTAGCATTCAACAAAGGCATGCTCCATTGCAGATATGTTGATCCTAGTTCTCCCCTTGGGAACTGTGGAGATACTCCAGAGGAAAGTGACATCAAGAGGAAATTTCAGCTTCACTTTTAGATGAAAAAGATTTTCTGTAGATCTTGAGGTGACCAGATGGACCAATTACAACATGCTTGGGGAACTTTCTAACCTCATGAACCCTTTTTGGGTCATTGTTTTATAGAACTTTTTCACATTATTATTTTGAGAAGTAATGTTTTAGGCTTATAAACAAGTAGAAATGTGTTCCCTTTGTAAATAAAGTTTTTGATGTTAAAAAACACTGCAATCCAATATATTCTTTCTTAGTGATGTAGTACTAGTGTCAGCCTTTGGTAAGAACAGAGGAGAGATGAGGAAAGAAGCTAGGGAAGGGAATTGGAGGGGTGAGGTGGGGGGTGAAGGAGAAATTATGAGTTTATTATAAATAAAGAACCAGATAGTCATGAAATAAGCTGTATTTTAATACAGGTTAGGTGTCAAATGAAAAGGCTTCCAAAAATGGGGTCTGAAAAGAGCCTTTATATGTGGTTTTATTAAAAGTTCAAAATCTCTCAAGATGGGTCTGGAAGAATAAATGCTTATGCAAGGCACCCTTCAGGTGTTTACTGATGCTTATTTCCTTCCACTTCTCATAACAGACTTTACTGTAGACCACAGTCAGCCACCCACTCACATAATTGCATACTTTGTACAGATGTACTTGTTAACTCTTGTTATCGTTCTATTTTCAAAATATGTTTCTTATGACTTGATTCTGATCTCTGATCAATTTATATGTGGATTTGAATAATGGAAGAATACATGAAATGAAAGAATCCCAGAATCTTCTGTGGAATTCGTAATGGCCCGGAATTTACTTGTTTTGTCTCAGAAATTCAGTAGGAAAAGTATGGTCCCTTTGAAAGCTTTCAGAAAGGTAAGAATGAATAAATCATAGAATCACAGAATGGTTTGGGTTGGAAGGGAATTTCAAGATCACCTAATTCCAGCTCTGTGCTATAGGCAGGAACACCTCCCTCTAGACCAGAGTGCTCAAAGCCCCATCCAGCCTGGCCTTAAATGATTCCAGGGAGGGGGCATCCACAGCCTCACTGGGCAACACGTTCCAGTGTCTCAACACCCACACAGTAAAGAATTTCTTCCTAGTATCTAGTCTAAATCTACTCACTTCCAGCTCAAAACCATTTCCCCTCATCCTGTCACTACAAGCCCTTATAACATCTCTCCACAGCTTTCATGTGGGCCCCCTTCAGGTACTGGAAGGCATGACCATGCCTGACCTATATGATCCCAATGGAGCCTTCTCTTCAGTCTTCACTCCAGCCCTCTGATCATCTCTATGGCCCTCCTTTGGACCCACTCCAAAAGCTCCATGTCCTTCTGTTGGTGGCTCCAGAACTGGACATTGTACTCCAGGGTGGGGTCTCAGGAGAGCAGACTGGAGGGGGGCAGAATCACCTCCCCTGACCTGCTGGTCACACTTCTCTTGATGGCTCAACACTCTTGGATATTATATGTATGATTGTGATACTCCCAGGAGGGCTGTGGATTCACGCATGAGTGAATGATCAGATTATTTAAATGATTCATTTACAGGTTTTTAGTTATAAGTGATGGTATTGAGGATACCTTTGTTTAAAAGGTGATCCTAGCATAAAATCTTTCTGTTTTCACATAATTTATCTAGTCCCAAACAACACACCCCTGGGACTGCAAGTGCAGATGACTAGTCCTTGAAAACAGGGTTTTTTTTTTTAGCACAACACTTAGTATAATTCAGTAGTGGCCTCAGATAAGATGAATGGATGTTTTACATTTTTTCTTTACATTGAAATACAACATCATTTATGTGCCATGTCCTAGCTGAAAGAATGGCTTTAAAAGGGATTTGCACCAGTCAATTATGTATAAGATAAATTACTATTTGTTTATGCTTTAGCTATGTTTTAAAACAGGTATGTGTAAGAAGCAAAACTAATGATATGCATTAAGGGTTACTTAATGTAAAACACTAACAAGTTAAGCTATAGCAGTTTTCAATATTCTGGACTGTATCACTACACCCTTAGAAGAAATTGTTTTCTCAAGTCACATTAACTTGTATTTCATAGAATCACAGAATTGCAGAATGCTCAGGTTAAAAGGGGCCTTAAAGGTCATGCAGTTCCAACTCTCCTGCCCTAGGCAGGACTGACACCCACCAGATCGCTGCCCAGGGCTCCATCCAAACAGACTTTGAACTTCTCGCAGGATGAAGCATCCATAGTTCCTTTGGGCAGCCTGTGCTAGTGCCTTACCACTCACTGAATAAAAAAATTCTTCCTAACATCCAACTTAAATCTCCCTTCTTTTAGTTTAAACAGTTCTCCCTTTTCCTATCACTACCATAACATTTAAAAAGTTGATCAACTTCCTGTTCATAAGTTCCCTTCAAGAACTGGAAGGCTGTACTGAGGTCTCCCTGGAGCCTTCTTTTCTCCAGGCTAAACAAGCCAAAATCTCTCAACCTTTCTTCATAGGCAAGGTGCTCCACCCTTCTGATCACTGCAGCCTTCCTCTGGACCTTCTCCTACAGCTCCCTGTCTTTCTTGAGCTGGGAGCCCTAGACATGGATGTAGTACTCCAGAAAGGGCCTAACGAGGGCAAAGTACAGGAGGACAATAACCTCTCTCTCCCTGCTGGCCACTCTTCTTTTGATGCAGCCCACAATATAGTTTGCCTTCCAGGCTGCAAGCACACACTGCTGGCTCATGTCCAACTTTTCTTTCACCAGAACCAGAACCCTGGGGGACAGAACTATTGACTGGTCTCCATTTAGGCAAAGAGCCATTGACCACAATCAACCAACTCCTTATCTACCAAACAATCCACTCTTGAAACCCACAGTTCTCCAGTTTAGAGATAAGGATGTGGTGCCGGACCATGTCAAAATGGCCTTGTGTCCATTTTGTCTAGCTAGACAGTTATCAGTTGATCTCCCTTCATCCACAGATTCTGCCACTCCATCACAAGATAAAATGCTGCCGGATAGGTCAGGTATGAGTTGTCCTTGGGGAAGCTATGCTGACTTTCTCAGATCACCTCCCCATTTCACATGTATCTTAACAAATCTTCCAGGAGAATCTGTTCCATAAACTTCTCAGGTACAGAGTGGCTCAGCAGCCACATCAGCCAGCTCCTTCAGGACCCTGGGATGCATGTCACCTGGCCTCATAGACCTGTAAATATATCTATCTACTTTTATATTTATCTGTCTTATTATCAACAAATAACTGAATGTGAGATACACTCTATTCTTCAACAGCCATCTTTTGCCTTCATGATTTCAGATAACTCAGCCTGGTCTATGTTAAGTTCACGTTTGAGCTCTCTGGTCAGTAACTTTTCTTCCTAATATTTGCAAGCTGCTTCCTATACTGGAGATAGTACATAGCAGAATGGCCTGTGTTCCAGTGTGATCTGTGCTCCAGCACTGTGAGAACCTAAAAAAATCAGCTTCTTGAAATGACAACATAACAGCATGAATATTCGCTTTTAAAAAAGCAGCCAAAACACACATGCAGTATGAAGTTTGAAAGAGAAGCAAATTTCAAATTAAATAATTAATATGATTCAGAAGTCATCTCAATTTCAATGAACTGGTACGCATACATAAAAAATAGCACATATATATATGCATCTAATCTGTTGGTTAAAAAAAAAAAAAAGTTTTGTTTCTTCATTGCTGAAAAGAAGAATTCTGTTTCTCTTGCTGTAAATTTAGGCCTTAATTCAGCAGAGATTTATGGCACTGACTGGGACTGTTTTATGTAAGAACTATTCCCCAGGTCTTCAATTGGATACAGTACTTAGTTAGGATGATGCAGTAGTGCAATAGAAATGTTCTTATTAGACCTAGAGACAGATGCAATTCTAATTATAAGATCTGTTCTACAAGCAGTGCAACAGTATTATTCTTCATGTCTAAAGCTATAACATCCAAGTAAACAAGACCAGCAAAAAAAAGGAAAGCAGTGGCTTGAGAAATGTTGTCTTCAAGACACAGCATCAGCTCAGCAGAAGACCCTAAACTAGCATTTAGGAGGTAAAGGGCTCCTGATACTCTAAGAGTCCATTCATTTCTGTCAGTTAGTGTATGCAATTTAGACAGCTGTGAGACAAAAGAAGACAATTCTCTGTCAAGAAGAGAGATTGTTTATTTCAGATCTGTGTCATGACCACAAGGATTCAGGTATTAATAGACCTCCTGTTGGTAGACTACTCAGTTCATAATGTTGCTCACATTATGAGCAAGCTTATTTAGTGACTGTTCACCTTTAATTCTAGGAGAGGTAAAGGATCTTTAGATCAGTGGCTGCCTTTATCTGTCAGAGGTTTTTGTTTTTATGAAGCCAAAAGAAAACACATTTTGCATGTGTGTAAGTCAGTACTATATATGGTGATCTCAAAAGTCATCTTTCATCTCTCAGCAAAGAAGTATCAGATTCTTCTCTTTTGATGCAGTATTTGTTTAACTTGTCTGATACTGCCAATTAAAATGAAGAAACTATTCCTCTTCTCTTAATAGAACCAGAGATTTTTCTCCTGTCTTTGTCACCTAAAACTACAGTGACTTCCTTTTTGTATATTTAAGCAGCATTTTCCAGCTGTTATTTATTTGAAATGAAACTGTGCCCAAATGTCTCACTCAGGACTGGGTCCCGCTGTGTAGGTCACTGTGCACAAATGCAGTCTCAACTGTCAGTGCTCTGCATACAGCAGAATACCAAAGAACTTCAGAGGCTGAGGTAGGCTGATTGCCACAGCAGTCCCCGACCCCTTGCTGAGGCTTATCTGCAACATTTCTATTCATTTTCCATATATATGCTGTTCATTTCTCATAGCCTATCTCATTAAGTAGCATAATGTAAGTCCGGGGGAGCATCATGTAAGACCCTGATTCTATGGAAATCCAACTTTTATTTCAGGGGAAGTGCTAGAAATCTTTGCCAGTTTCTATATTCATCACAGTTCAGTGGAGAGATAAAGCCGTATTTATACCCCAGAAAGGAAATAGTGAAAGAAGTAAATTAATGTTTCATAGACAAATATCGTCTAGTGAAAGTTGAAATAAAACAATGATTAAGTAAACAAAAACCCCACTTCTCCTCCCCTACCCCCCCAAAAAAAAACACCCAAAACCAAAACAATGAAACAAAGAAAGAAAGGAAGAAAAGCAGACACAATTATGTTTAGCACAGGCATATATTTGTCCTGTATTTTAGAACTAAAAAGGAACGAATAACTGGAAGTGTTGCAAGGTCTGCATTTTCCAACTCTTTTACAAAGGAAAAATGAATAGGAATAACGTCCTTGTTTTTGTTCTGTTGGCAGAGGAACACAATGCACACACATGGTCACAATCCAGGATCATTCACTATCAGAACGCCTTGTGTTACTGGGTCTGTGACAACTGCAAGAGAATCTGTCCAGATGTGCCATGTGCTCACTGCAGAAAGCTGGCATAACCACATATGTCATGAGCTTAACTGAATTTGTATACAGAATATGTTTTATGCATCGAACTAAGGAGTACTCTTGAGGCAAATTTCAAGAAAGCCTGTGATCCAGGGGCAAGGAAGACAGAAGCTGTGTGAAATTCTAACATCTGTAAGGTATTACTTCCATAGAGATGCATGTACGCAGGCCTCCTACCTTGGGATATCCTTCATGGTGGTGGGGATAAGAGCTGGTTCCTGCCAGCCTGCAGTGGGTTTGTGGTGGTGGAAGGGACTTTCTCCTATCATACAAAAAAAATTACACTTAATGCATAGAAAACAGAATAAAGAAACACTGCACAGCTTTGTTTAAATGACACCTCATATTCCCAGTGAAACCTTCCAGAGATGACATGGTCATTCTTATTCTTGTGCTTCAGGAGGGGCTTAAGAGACAAGTGAGTTGGTCACAGGTCCGAATGAAACCCACTGGGTTCTGGCATGCATTGTTTGTGTGTCAGGGCTGATCTTTCAGTCAGAGCCATTCATCACACCGTCCCACCCCGAGGCCACACAGACAATAGTGCTGATACTGAAAAGTAGCCAGGCAGGCAGACAAGTGGAAGAACCATTCTCTTCAGCATAGCATTATCTCAGTTTAACCTGGTCATGACACTGTATGCTCCATATTCCAAGTCATCCCATGCTCCCACTGCTCTGTGTTATTCTTCTGCTGGGCATGAGATTTTACTTCTGTAGGCAGAAACCTTGTGCTGATTCTTTAAATTCTGCCTGCCTGCCTATCTGCTACAAGAGGCATGCAAATATCTGCTGCAAACTCCCCACTCAATAATGCAGTGGGTGAGGAAGAAGGTGGCTGCCACTGTAGCCCCCTCTGGGTGGAACCTTAAGACAAGCCTAAAAACAGCCTTGAGTCTCTCAGTCTGCCCCTTGTAATCTTATTACAATGATTTCTCTTCCTTAGAATTTTAGTCCTATCTATTTGAATACTAAATATGGATGAGGTTTTGTTCTTTTGCTGTTTTGGTTTGTTTTTGTTTTTCTTTTTCAGAATAATTTGCTATTTTTCCATCAAGAAATCACTAGGAGCATGTCATCTGTCCTAATCAATTCATTTCAGTAAAATACAGCTGGGATCCTTTCAAGTACATTTTGTGTAGAAAAATGCTGTTATTTTAATTGGATAGTCAACATTAAATGGATGGTAACAACATTTTACCACTGCTTTTGTTTGGACAGCACCCATAGCCTTTTATTTTGTTGTCACCGGAAAATGTTGTAATCTTTGTTTTCCGTGCCTGTTGTTTGCAGCCGGTTTGGTTTACTAACAAGGAGGTGCTCTTCCCCAACACAATGCAATTTTCTAATATTAGGATTACTGAAAGGGACAGAAAAGTAATAAGTATTTCTTTTCTATTCTTCTGTTGGCGTTCCACACTTGACAGAGCTCTGTGCGTAGTTCATCCTGGTTTTCCCCTGGGTAGCTAATCAATAAGTCCTTTTCCTTTGCTGTTTGAGTCTTTCACACAACAACAGAGGAAAATAAGAACATCTTAAAGTGTAGGAAAACATGTATGCAAAACTCACAGATACGGGCAGGGAGCTGTCAGAAATCACTTCAAGTTCTGCAGAAGCCATGCACCAGGCATGTATGGAACACAGGGCAGGGGATGGGGGCTGGTAGCATCTGCCCATTACCCCACCTTCCTGCTGCAGGGAACACTTGTAGCTTAATGCATTCTGGAGAGGTAAACCTAAGTTCCAGGTCTGTTAACAGAAGTGGTAGAATAACTGCTCATTTTGAAAGGCATTTTTAATATGGAGCCTGACCGGATCTCTTCACCTTCTCTCCTTTCTTTGCTTTGGTAATATCACTGCATTGGTTTCCACATGTGAGCTGCTGGAAGAACTGTCTGTAACTGTACAAATCTACACAGGAGGAACTCTTCATATTCTTTGTTCAACAGCAGCTATTAGCATCCACTACAACAAAGTAATGGTATAATTCATAGTCCGTGATGCCATAGCATTAAAAAAATGGTGATAATAATAAAGAAGCACAGCAACCTCCTGCTGCTCACTGACTAGAAGAAAAAAAAGACATCACAGGCTTACTTATTCATTTCTCCCCAGACAAAGCAATCATCTTCAAACATATATATATATATATATTAATTGTTGTTGTTTTGGTTTGTTTCTTTGTTTGTTTTGGCCTTTTTTGTCAAAAGACGCCAACGATCGGGATTCGGCCAGCACCAAGACTCTTCCCACTCATCAAGGCGAGTCTCGCCCAGGAGACCTCCAACACCAGCTCTACTTCTGGTCACCATGATTCAAATGGCAGCCTTTGCCTGTGGAGCGCACACAGCTTCACGCTGTTGCTGAGAGGTGCTCATGGCACTCTTCAGTAGGATAGCGGGGATCCGGTGGTCTTCAGGCAGCCATACGGCCTGTTGCAACCCTCAGGAAACTACCCGTTCCACACATTCACCCCGCTGCAGCCTGTGGTGAAACCCTGCCTTTGAAACCAAGTACGTGCGTGGGCGTACTACCTATATTTTCCCCTTTTACATCAAAAGGGGGCTCGTTCCCGCCGCCCTCACCAGGGGGTTGGGGCGGGGGGGGGGTTCCGTGCCTCCCTTCGCACCCGGCCCTGAGGCGGGGATCGCCCTTCCCGCTCTCCCACGTCCTCCATCCCGGGTGGCGGCGGCCGCCCCCGCGCCGCTCCCCCTCTCCCCGGCACTGCCGCAGCGGCTGCACCGCAAGGCGAAGCCCACGCCGCGGCTCCGGCCCGCCCCTCCCGGCCCGTCACGCCTGGCGGCTCCAGCGGGAGGCTCTGCGCTCGCTCCCTCCCGCAGCCGGCTTCTGGAGGAGGCGGCGGGGAAGGAGGGAGCGGCAGCGGCTCGCAGCCTGCCCGGGCCCTCCGGTAAGTGATGCTGCCGCTATTGCTGCCGGGCAACTTTTCCTCTTTTTTCCTTTTTTTTTTTCTTTTTTCTTTTTCCCTTCCTTGCCTCCCACCCTTTCCTCCCTTTCGCCCCCCTCCATTCGCATGCTTGCAGCAGGGGTGGACCTCAACTTTTGCACAGGACTTGGGAGGGGGTTTGCTTGGTGGGGAGGAGGGAGCTCAGCTTCGGGCAAGTCGAGCCTTAAAGGGAGTGCAGGGATTTCCGAGTCTCCACTGCTGCTCACTTCAGTTGCATCCGGCGCCCGCTCGGCTGTTCGCACTCAGACCTGGTGGCACAGATGCCGGGCGGTGTGAGTATCTCATCTCGGCTAGAAAGCTGACTGGCATACTAAGGCTGGCACAACTTTTGCTCGCTAGAGAAGCAGAAACCCGGGGGGAACAGGTTCGCAAAGACTTCAGAGGAAAACAAGCTTGCCAGTGTCCTAGAGGTAAGGATGGAGAAGAAAATCAGGCAGGCAGGAGAGACGTAGGGATTTCAGCTCCTTATGGGACTGACACTTTCTAAAATGTGTTTGAAAACAAGCCGGCAGGGTTTTAGGCTATGCAACAGAAAAGACGAAAGAAAGAAAGAAAAGAAAAGAAACAGTGTAAGAGCTTTGGAAAACTATATCCCTTTTCTCACTATGGACTGCCTGCAAGGATTGTGATTCGCACCGACTACGCTGGGAGAGCAGTTTAGCGTTCACTGCTCGTAAGGGGGAGGGGGGAACTCCCTTCCTTACAGCTGCTGGAGTTTTCCAAAACACACAGTTACTGCTTTCCTACCACTTTGGGAATTCAGACTGCGAGAGGTGTCTGGGCAGTACTTACAAAGGGAAGCATGGAGTTAGTTTCCTGGGGAAAATCCTTACTGAAATCCAGGTGCGGGTGGTAGGAAGACCCATGGGATGTTGAGTTCTTCAGGGACTGCAGGGCAGAAGAGCCAGAAGGATTCCAGCAGACAGAATAGCTGGTATGAACGTCCTAAGCAGTCATAGGACTCCAGGGATCTCAGGACTGGGTGACAGGGCATGGAGGTCACTGATGACTACCTGGCTACCTAAACATGGAAGGACCATGGGTGCATTGAAGTGGGGGTGAAGGTGGGAGCTGAGTCATGCGAGCTGGGATGGTCACTGCACATCTGTGCAGAATGGGAGGGTGAGAAGAGAAGGAAGAGATGAGAAGATTGTCTCATCAAAAGATGCTGAGATCATCCAGAGGCTCCTCAGTGATTCATGGTATCCTGCTCTCCTTCCCGGAAATAGCTAGGAGGCTGATGAGTGTACCTTTGGTGGGGCTGGCAGGGATTGCAGAGGTTAGTACAACACAAGGGAAACCTACCCAGACAAACAATCAGTACTGCTGGTACTTGGTCTGCATTGCACTGCAGTGCAGGGAGCTCACAGCAACTTCTGCCTTAGGAGAGGGGAGATGCTGAGCTGATTGGTGGAGGTGGCGCAAGCTATGTCAAAGATGATTGCATTGTGAGTTGAACTGTAAGGAGATTTTGGAAGGAACTTCTTGATGAATTTACAATTAACCTACTATGAAAGATTTTAAGAAGAAAAACAAATACAAACAAATAAACCACCAAATAAAGTTCTCCAGCTAGAATCTTTGGGAATTGTATACTTCTATAGGAAGCGTTTTTCCTGAGTTCCTGAAAGAGCCTCCTGCTCTACTACGCCATATGTCCTCCTGTATTATTGAAGTTTTAGAATGGATTTTATTTTCATGGATGGATGTCCTTGCAGGAATGCAAATTATTATTTTGCTATTTTGTGTAACATCCATACTCTTGTCATAAAGGAAGTATTCAGCATTTTTATAGAGAAGGAAGCACCATGGTAAATTGGAGATACTGGTCCTCCCCCCTCTGCTAGCCATTTTCTGCAATTTTATTGAATGATACCTCGCATTAAATCTTATCATTTCAGAGATTATTTTGCATCTTGATTTCTCTCTCTCTCTCTCTCTTTCTTTCTTAAATACCTTTATCTGTAATGCAAGAAGAGTAACAATTTCTTTTCTGTATTCCACAGAAACATAGAGTTTTCTAAAATATAGTCTCAATACATTCCAAATGGGCTTACATACGTACATGGGGAGGAAGGCTTCCCATCGGCTGAGTATTGATTTAAAAAAAAAAAAAAAGAAAAAAAAGGAAAAAGAAGTGTATCAATTAACATTATTGACACACATGGTGTCTCCAAACATCCTTAAATGATACCTTAAGCAGGAAAAAAGGAACAAGCAGTAGCCCTGTGCCTGTATTTCTCTAGCTGTATTCCTGTTGCTAACTCTACATAGATGACCCTGGGTATCAGTGACACAGACCAGACATAGGCTTTCTCTGATGGCAACTTCATGTAAAATCATGTCATTGCATTCTAGAGGAGCAGATTTGTGTTTGGCCAAATGAGATCAAGGCAAGTGTGTTCTGATTAGGTATTTCAGAAATGTACTTATTTTTTTAAGTAACAGTAAAACAAGAGTTGGGAGTTTTTCTTTTCTTGCTTGTTAGCGGCGTTGCAAGAAAGATGTTTGCAACAAAGGAAGATCATGTGGAGTGTTCAGTTATACGTGCAAAACACAGTGTTACTGCAGGTGACAACACGAAAACTATAATCATGATTGTGCGTTCCTCATTATGTAAGCTTACATAAGTTGCTCGCAGTAATGGCTGGTGTCAAATGAATTTTTTAATGATGTGTTTCAAAGCACAGAGGACAAATGTTTATCCACAGCGGTCCTCGTCGTGTCCTCATCCTGCCATTAAAATCTGCGTGAGTCACGCTGTAGATTTCATTGGGAACTCAAATGAATCCCACGGTGTCGTTACATGGTATTTGTAGTACAAAAATAGCATTAATGAAGATATTTGACAATCAGTTGTATAAGAGGTGGTTTAGAATTACAGGCAGATCACCTGGACTGTGTGTTGCTGTGAATCCTTGCAACCACCTATGCGTCACAGGATGCATATCAATGCTTGTTTAAACAAAAGCTCATCAATTAGATTAAATGTGTTTGCAAACTTATGATAGGGAACCCACAGCTGCTGCCACTGCCCTTTTATTATGTAGTGCATATCTTCATCTCAGAGCAGATCAGCATCCTACAGTGGACTGAATTTAGAGCTTGTTTTCTTATAAGTGTTTTTTTAAGAGGCTAAATGGAGAAGTTAACTGAAAGTGTGTATCAGTAAGAAAATAGATATTACAGTTCTTATTTTAAATGAGCAAACTGTTTCAGTCTTGAGTTAAATGTGCTATATTCTCTGGTACCTATGTTGCAAAATGCGGTGGCCCTTTTTTTCCATAGAGCACTGGCTGCCAAGATGCGTCTGACAGGCTTTTGATTTGTATTTGTCTATCACTGTGTGGTTTTGTGTGTTTATTTTGTGTATCACCATGCAGTTCTTTCAGAGAAATTCTAAACATGCAGAGTATGTTCTCCTGTACATACACATGTTTCCAGTCTGTGATGCTCTAGTCAGGCTTGGTCTCTCCCTTTTTTATGTCACTGAGAGGTAAATACATGTGCATTCAATACAATTAAAAGCAGATTTCTTCAGCATGATTATTATTGAAACTGCTGTGCCATTACCAAAAAATAAAAATAAAAAAATCAGATAAGGTAAAGCAAAACAAAGCCTGTCCGTTTCTTCTCTATGGCTCAAACTCTCGGTCAGCTTCCCCACCCAGAGAGGCTAATAAATGTTTAAATGCTGCAGGCGTAACAATCAAATTGCTTCAGGTGCAATACGTTTTATTGATTAAGACATACAAATTTCATTTCTAAGTCCGGAGTCTTACCTCTATCTGCATTTCCTCTGAGCACTTGCTGACTGTAAAGACTTGACACGCATCAACAAAACATCAGACTTTTGTGATGAGATGGGCATTCCTTCCAAGTATTTCTAACTGAACTAAAAATGCACTGTAACAAAAGCATGAAAAACACCTCATGTGTAATGTAGCTGTTCCAGCACACAGCACATAAAGCTTTGTATTGATCCGAGACTAATAAAAAATATAGTATTGCTGCGGCTTCATGTTAGCTTGCCAGAAGCAAGATATATTTAAGATAAAGCAGTATCTCTCTCCTTCTCAGCAAACTGTTTCTGCAGTCATGGCCCTATGGGTCTAGTTACGTGCTTTGTTCTAGGGCAGTAGTCTGTGTCTCGCAAGTACATATAGGTTGTCAACTAAAAATCCCAGCCACAGATAGTGCAGTTGCTAGCTGCACTAAAGCATCCTGTAGGCTTTTTTCCCATTAACGGTAATACAAGTTGCGTGTAGGGCAGCGCACTGGGAAACACATCATGGAAATTGATGGTTTAGAAGTCCAGGTAACCATGGGTCTGAGAGGCGACTTTGCTCTCAGCATCTTACAGTGCTGCTGGATCTCTTAAGTGCCATCATTTTCATTCCATATTAAGCTGGAGGCTAAACTTCCCTTTCTGTAGGAGTAACAGTGCTAATCCCAAGGAGCAGTTTTTGCAGGCTGCATTCCACCCTTCCCCCTTCTGCTCCTCTAACCGAGGCAGACACTGCTGCAGCCATACAAATGAAGTGGTCCTCCCAGCTGCTCCTGTGGCAGAAATGAGTGGTTTCTCCGAGCTGCGCTTCCAGCTGGAAGCCACTGCTCTCTGACGTGTACATTTTGGTTGTTTCCTTTTTTTTTTTTACCTAGATGGGGTCTTGAAATCCTGCCTCTTTGTCATCTGAGGGTCTTACATCCTTGTGATCTATGAAAATGGGACAAAAGTTCTATTTATTTTCATTAAAAAGTCCTATACTTGAAAATTGGATTGCAACAGACATCCACTACCACCAACAATACCGATAAGATCAACAGTAAATTCTTCCATTTCCTAATCATCTTGAAAGCTCTCTGCAGGGTATATATAATCTCTTTCTTGCGTAGGTATGAAAGTGCCAGAGACTACTGGCTTCTTGCCTTTTAATTCTCATTCAATGAAGTAAATAGTTTGGATTATGGAAGACTCCATAGCAAAGGTCTGTTAGATCTTTTTGACAGGATGTGTGAATCTGTGGATGATATAGTGGGTGCTTGTAAAGGAAAGGGGAGACTAAGTATTACTGTGGTTTCCTACAACTCTAGAAGAGACAAATTGTTTACAGAGCAACATTCTCATCTTTTTTTTTTTTTTTTCCTTTTCTTTACTGAACTGTATTTGACCTGTTTTTAATCAACATAATAATAATAATAATAATAATAATAAACAATAGCACCACCAACAACACGGTAGTTGAATACACCAAACATTAACATTTCATGGGCCACCAACTCATCGTACCAGCATATAGCTGTGCAGTTGATGACATTTTGGCTTTTGGGTCTTATTCCTCTGGGTGCCTAGACGTCACCTCTCATGGGCAGGGCTTGCTGTCTCTTTATGTGTAGCTGGCACACGGGCTGCTGCCCTCACCAGATTCACTTACCTTTATAACATTTTTTCTCAGTGTGTGAGCAGCACCTTGTTTTCAAATAAGTTATTTCCTTGCAGTTTTATTAAACAAATCAAGTTCTGACAACAGGGAGAGTGTCAAAGAAAAATGTGCATAATGATTTTGGACAGGTGACCAATAAACTCGTTACTGTGTTAAGTAATTGTGTACGAATGATCTGTTTAGGAAAAAAAAAGAAAAAAAAAGGGGGGGGAAAAAGACAAGAAAAAGATCTATTAAGGCTTGCAGGAGTCTCTGCTATGCAGATCTCTGCAAGACGGTTTCTGCACAATGCAGATGAATAGTGGAGTAATTCCTATTTGAAGGGACTCCGTGGTGAGGCTATTTCACCCAGACGACTTCCAAAAGCAGGGCTGACTTTTATAGTTAGATCAGGTTTCTCACTGCTATGTCCAGTTGAGGTTTGAGAATCCAGAGATGAGGATTTCAGAGCTGTGTGCGGCCATTCCAGTGCTTCAGCACCCTTATTATGACTTGCATCAATACAGCTAGGTGGCAAAGTCAGTCATACTGATCTTAATGTGCTTTCACATCAGAAGGGAATAGTCACTGCAGGCAAAACTCTTGCTCATACATCATGGGGTGTGTTTATCTTTCATCACTACAGAGAACTTGGTAGAAGCACGAGTTAAAATGGCATCCATTTTGTCATAACACAGGCATTATGAGAGGCCCTGTTTTTACATGAAGATGGTATTTCTTCTCTTACAACGATGTTATTGTGCATGATTTTTGAAATGCGTTATTTCATGGAAAATATTTTGAGCCATGTAATGCTGAATGTCTGTAAGCAGCTTGAAGTTAAGCATGTAACTGAACTACTGAGTATGCGTAGGGGATGGAATATCTGCAAACAAAGCTGTGCTCTGCAGGTGGCAGCGTCTCAGTTATGAGAGGAGGGAAACCATCTGAAATTATTACACTTCTGTACACATGTATCACTAACTTAGGCCACAGTACAACCCTGTAATTTGAATGATGAGAATGGAATCATGTTCCTTGTGAGTCTGGCTCAGAATCAGTCAGCAGAGATATTTTTATTTTTTATTTTTAAAAAGCATAAGAAAATGATATTTTTTTTATAACTATTTTCTCTTTGAGTTTACATAGTGTTGTAACTACTTGGAAAAGAAGGAAGCATATGACCAGAAAGTATGTGTCTTCATACTCCTTTCTGTATTTGGATTACTGCATTTGAACAGAATCCACTTAGGTTACTCTGAAAGTAATGCTCCTGTTTATATCTATGGAAACTACAACAGACACAGAGAGCACAATAACACGGACAGAGCAAATACTCAGCTGCAGCGCATTGATTTTCAACTTAGCCACAACCATTTTCACCATCAATTTCTGTGCACCAGCAGAGGTGACCCAACATTGTCACCACTGCTGAAACACACCAGCCTCTGCCTCACTGTGATCATATCCAGCTTTTGGTCTCCATAAACATTCAGCAAGCACTGAATATCAATGGGTGCCTCTTTCTTTTTTTTTTTTTTCTTTTTTTTTTTGTGCATGGAGGAATTCAATGAATGATACACCTTTGCTTCATTCACACTTCCACGTGAGATGCCATTTTGTTAGAGTATCCCCCTGCTGCCATCTGTCACATGGCAGCCACATATAATGGGATACTGGTGGGGAGGTTCAGCGTCTACTGCCGTACCACTAGCATCTGCCTCTGATGTCAGTGACCAACATCATAACTTTGGAGGCTGCACTTTTGGAGAAGGCCTCATACATTCATACATAATTAGCCATGGAAGATTTAGTCATGTTAATTAACATGGAAAAACTCAGATGGATGTGTTTCTCAGCACCATAAATAAAAAATATGACAGTATTTTTTCCTTTTTGTTGTCTCTTACTTACCTGAGAAAACCTCATGAAGACTGTAAAAGCATTCAGCTTTAAAGACAAAACAGTATGCTTTCTGAGCGTGCTTTTTTATCCTTTTATAGTTGAATATTACCAGAAAAAAACAACTGCCAGAGTAATTAAAAGCCTTTTCCTATGTATTTAGCACTGTACACATTGTTAATAAATATCTGTTTTGACAGATTTCACAGATATGCTGAGCTGGGAAAAAAAAATAAAAGGTGGTATGTATGCATTAATTTTTAAACAGATTTAAAAACAGAATATTGCTCCAGCTGTTGGCAGCCCTTTTGTCCACATAAATGTCTATGATATGGATTAGGAAAATAAAACATGATGTAGCAGAGGAACATCATTTACGTCTGTACATGTGTGTGTACACTTAACTGTAAAAAAAAAAAGGAAAAATATCAAGACAGATCACTCTGTGATGTAAAGCATGTGCATCTCATGTAAGTGAACAACTTTGCAATTTCTAAAGAAGCTGACGTCTCCATATTTGCACATTGAGGGTATGGTCCCTCTGGGTGCACCTGACCTAAAGGGATGTCCCCTACCACATGACATCACTCAAGCATACTACTGGGGGGAACTGGCTGAGAAGGCTGGTGTTGGCTTGTGACTAGCAGGGCACTGGCTTCCTGCTGGTAAACTGGTGCTATTCTGCATTGGCACTATTTTTTTTCCCCCTCTTTCTTTTCTCCGTGTTCTACTAAACTGTCCTTAGCTGCATGCACGCATTCTTGCACTTAATTTTTTCCTCCATCCCTCCTGGGAGAGGTGGCAGTGGTGGTGGTGCTGCTGCTGTAGAGTACTGAGAATTTCTTTGTGATGTCTTCTAACTGAAGTGACTAAGGATCACATCAAGAGTAACGCATGTCAGACTCCTTCCTTCCACTGTATCAAAGCCTTTCTTTGGCTCATGAATCAAGCTAGAAAATATTAGGGAACTGGTACCTTTGACTTCTCAGAATCTGAAATTTCAGGAAATCTTGCTCAAATCACTGTCAGGGATTGATATTTATAAAAAACTTTGAGTAATGGCTATTTCTTGTATTTCTCTCTCTTGCCACATTGCCACTTGTGTGATGCACCTTCTCCAACACAGTATGTCAACCCTTCTGTAACTTAATAACAACTTATAAATGATATATGTAATCCGGCTGAAACTGTAATGATCTTACCATCTGAGATACAGTGAGGATTTTTATAGAAATCATACATTACATCTTAGTACTACTAATGACAAGTTTTGCACTCGGTGTTTTTGTTCAGCTTCGACTCCTTCTCTGCCAGCTTCAAAGTTTTAGATTTATTCCATCTGCAGCTTCATGGCAGAGCACTACCAAAAGCCAGAAAATTACTTTGAATTCCTTTTTTTTTCCCCCTTCTATATTTAGTAAACATTTACCCTTCATGTGTTCTTGGAGCACAACATTGAAGATTCCTTGGTATGGTAATTAAGGATAATGGGTCTCTGAATAGAGAAAATGTATTTTCCTGGGAAATCAGGCGTCTCTAGGAAGAACAAATGTTTGCTGATTTTTCTATTTATAGTAGTAACAAATAAGTTTGGTGAATCCCTGCTCTGCAATCCAGAGTAGGCAAAACTATTTCCAGTATTTGAGAAACTGTTGTTCAGCGTCTTTCAATCTGTCCATGATGTGTCTTTTCTCTACAGTAAATGTTGCTCAGAAAAATCAACTTAATAATTTAATGCTTTATATTTGCTGACATACGAGTAGCTCAAGGTACAACCTGAAATGTACTTTAACATTCCACTTCGTGATTTAAGGTGTTTGTATTATTTTGATTGTGACTGAAAGAAAATGTTTGTCAGCTGTTCTAGTTTCTTCTAGATCTTGGTTTGCATACTATCTTTAGAACAGAATTGAAGGTTCCACACAGAGAAAAAATACACTGACAGGCTTAACAGTACAGCAGGGGGCTGGGACATGTAGTGCTCAAGGAAGGGCTGTGGCTTTGCACAGCTGGGAAGGAAGGGCCCAGCAGAGAGAGGGGCCTAAGTGCTGTCTGCCATTATCTAACGAGTGATTATAAAGAAGATGAACTCAGGAAAAGGAATGGCAATTCCACTGAGATAGAAGGAACAAATTGTTCACTGTGGGGATGGTGATGCACCAGAGCAGGTTTATATAGATGCCAGGGCATCACACTAGAAAACCTGATAGAATTTTGAAGTTAACCTGGCTTTCAGCAGTATTTTTGAGTCATTAAGTCCCTTCATACCTTCCTTACACTGTGATTTTAGTGTTATGAAGGGTTATTGGCATAAAGACTGTGTTTAAATCTAAGTTAGTAAATTATGGAATTTGGTGTCCCTCTCCTGTGAGCACTTCTACTCATCAAGAATAAGTTCTGGTTAAGACTATGGGTTCTTTTCATATTTGCTTGCAAAATGTAGACTTAGGAATAAAGAATCTATGCTCAGAGAGCTTAATTACAACAGAATACTCTGTCCTGTTAAACTGCATTCCATAAAATGTCCCTTATTTGGCTAGAAACTATTGCACTGGTACAGACTGAGAAACAAAAACAAGATAATTACATTGATCAAAAATTGTTTTTGCTGAGAAATAAGATTATTGTTTTTCTTCTAAACGAGCCAAATTGCAGAAGTGCTAAATCACTTAATTTTGTATTTATTTATGGAAATTCTATAGCTTATACTCTGAGCTTAGAACTAGGCATGAACTGACCTCAAGGCCACATTTCACTTCCTAGGAAGCTATTCTTTGGAGTACACAAAGAAGATTTGACTAAAACTTACTGTGTTTTTAGTTAGAATAGTTATTACAAGTTATTTGTGACTGTCAAGTGAGGACCCAAATGACTAGAAAAATGGAAATTAACACTCCCAGTTTTTAAGAAATGTAGGAAAGAATATCTGGGTAACTACAGGCCAGTGAGCATCACATCTGCACCTGGAAAATTTGCAGAACAGATCCTCTAGCAGTAGATCATGCCTGACCAATCTGGTGGCTTTCTGTTATGGAGTGATACCATCAGTAGACGAAGAAAGAGCAGTTGGTGTCATCCATCTGGGAGTCTGTGAGGCACATATGGTCCCACATGACATTCTTACCTCTAAATTCTCACAAAATTTGAAATATATGCATTTGAAGGGTAGACTACTCAATGGATAAGGAATTGATTGGATGGCTGCAGCTAGAGGGTTGTTGTCAGTGGCACTGTGTACTGGAGGAGGCAGAGGGGATCTGTCACAGGACTAGTACTCTTCAGCATCACCATCAATGACGTGTGACCATCAATGAGTGTGATCAACATCACCATCAATGAGAGTGACTGATAACTCTCAGCAAGTATCTGCAGAAGACACCAAGCTGAATGGTTCCATGGATACAAAAGAAGGAAGGGACATTGTCTGGATCTGGACAGGTTTGAAAAATAGGCCCAGCTAATGAGGTTCAACAAGGCTAAGTGGAAGGTATTGCACTTGGGTCAGGGCAATCGCAGATAGCAGTACAGACTAGGAGAAGAACTCTGAAAGCAGCCCCTCAGAGAAGGAATTGGATATTATGATGGATGAATGGACATGACCGAGAGGCGTGTGTCTGCAGCTGGAAAGCCAAATCCTATTTTGAGCAGCATCAAAAGAGAGGTGGCCAGGGGGGAGAGCAAGGTAATTGTCCTCCTCTGCCCTCCCGAGGCCTCACTTGGAGCCCCCAACACAAGGAAGACATTTAGCTGTTCTAGTGGGTTTAGAGGTTTACTTTACTCGGATGACTGTGTTAAACCTAGAGCTAATACTTGCGTACATACACATATGGGACATGTGCACTTATCAGATTCTAGAGGAAGGCCATGAAGATGATCAAAGCAAAACGAGGGGAAATTTAGATTAGATGTTAGGATAAAATTTTTCATTCGTAGGGCAGTGAGGCACAGCTGTCCAGAGAAGCTGCGATTCCCCATCCCTGAAGGCATTCAAAACCAGGTTGGGTGAGGCCTTGGGCAGACTGATCTTGTTGCTGGCTGCCTTATACATGGCAGAGGGGTTGGAACTGGATAATCCTGGATAATCTTTTAGGTCCCTTCCAACCCAAGCCATTCTGTGTTTCTATAAGGCTAAAAATAATAAAATAATTTGAATTTTTTTTTATTTTTTTTTTTTTTTACCAGTTTAAGCTTTATTACAGTAGTTCTTGTTTAAAAGATACGTTTACTTGAAATATCCAAGCCCACATTTCACAGGCATAGGTAATTCTTTCATTTCCTTGGAATGATTTAAGGGTTTTGGTGTGCTGGGCTGCTCTGGTTTTTCTGACTCATAGGGGCACAAGTGCTGTTGTGTATCTTCCTTGAGATTTTCTTGTATTGTTTATCTTAAAAATAATGCAGTCAGATAAATGGTTTCATTTTCACCAGATGACCAATGCGTTGCAGAAGAAGCCTGTGAGAATTCTAAACAATTCTAATCTCATTCCTGAGAAACAATTGGTAGAGAGTCCATTGTCTGCCTTTCCCTCTGGGTTACTTGTGGCATGAAAGTATGCCTGCTCTCTTCTAGCTTGTACTCATGTCCTGTCCCAGATGAAGTCAGAGGAATACATCTGTGCTTACCAATCTTTATACACACACACACACACACAAATCATCTAATTTATTGCAGTAGGGTTGTTTATATGAATTATTTTACTCAAGGGCATAAGTTCTTGCAGAATAAGATCACTCGGTTGATAAAGTGGAAATCTTGTGGCAAATGAATTTTGACAGTACAATTTCCTGCCTGGAGAGACAGGTAGGAAATGGAACTGAATTACTGATTAAACTTATTCAGTCAAATGTTGATGACTCTTTATTAAATACGCAATCTACTTTTAGGTTCATTTTATTTCTGATTATTGGTTAAAACAATATGTTTTTCCAAGCTTGGACGATTTGTTTTGTGTTGTACTTCTTAGGCATAAAATAAAAGGAAGCCATTATGAAAATCTCTATTTCAGTGTAGAGTGGCAGGAATGACATACAGGTTCAATGCATTACTATGCATTACTTTTGTCAATTCCTCTGACTAGGAAAACTAATTTCTGTAAGAAGAAGAGTTCTGGCATTGTAACCCCATACCAGCAATTTTCTTTATCTTGCTGCATTTGTTCAACTAATAAACCAAATTTTGTTTGATACTCTAATAGAATTGGAATAAAACAAACAAAAAAAACCCAAAAAAACTGTGATGCCACTGATTTTTAGTACTTTGGTAATGTGTAATGTGCACTTTTTTCTTTTATTTTTTTATTTTTTTTAATTATGAAGACCTTTCAGTTCAATAAAACTTTATAAGAATGTGTATGGCATAATTGGAATAGGGTTGATGCAAAGGGAACTGCTGTACTTCATATAAGGGCTGAATAAACATGTAGAGGTTTTAAAAAAAAATCCAGTTAAGTGTAAGGAGTTCAAAGCGCTCTTTGACTGTTGCTTTAACAGCTCTGTAGCAACACAGAGCATGAGGGTTAAATACTATGGCTGTGAATTTTGTTGTTGAAATGTGGAGGTCAGGAAAAAAGTATGCTGATTCAAATTCCTGCAGAATTTTGGACTGAATTAAGAGCTACCTTTCTTTTGCAGGAATTCCCCTTGCTCTCAGGCTGCAGGGAGTGAACACTAACCCAGCTCTACAATCTGCATTACTGTGCTTTTTTTCCTTTTCAATGCAAGCTGATACACACACATACAAGGAACTGAGCACTTAATCAATGTGATATATATCCCGAGGCTAACATAGATGGTGGTTTTTAATAGTGAATTGTAGGCTAAAATAAAAATCTGGATTGTGAAGCAAGAATTTATATTTTAATCGCTTTACTTATTAAATCTAAATATTTTTTACATCAGAATGCTGCTTTGGTTTTTTTGTGTTTCTTTTTTTGGAGGGGGGGATTGGGTGCTTTTGGGGGGGGGGGGGTTGTTTTGTTTTGTTTTTGCATGGATGTTTTGTTTTTCTTGTTGCTTTCAAAAAAAAAAAAAACACACACAAAAAAAAAAAAAAAAAAAGGAAAAATGAGTTTAGAGCTTGGTTGCTGTCTTTCAGTGGACTCAGTCTGCTTGTTTTACCTCCTTCAAAGTTATGTCTCTATACAGATACAAGTGAGTTGTTCCTCTTTGTATGCTCTTAAGACTTATGCAGCCATGGAGTAGGCTGTTATTACTGAGGTGGCACTGATAACGTACACATCGTTTTCTGTCCATGAATAAAATATATTACCTGATATGAGTCATCTAGGTGTCCTCTTGAGGATGGCTGAGGGAAATCTTAAACTCTCATTTGAACAATGAAAGTGATAATAATAGACCAAGCCCAAAGAGATGATAGATGGAAATACATATAAATACCCATTAGTAACCTGGCATATTTTTCATACCTTACTGCACAAGTGCTAGAGTAAATGACAAGATGCTGGACACCCCAGCCAAGTGTGACTAGTGATGCTTCAGTGTGCTTTTGAGAGAGTGTGTAATTGAGGTATTGATAAGGCAGATGGTCTACCTTATCTGTGGCATTCAGGGGATGTAATTGATGTGGCACTGCTTCCCTGATTTATTGATACCAGCACTGCCTTTAGTTACACAAAAAATGAGAGTGGTACCATCACACAGGCTTTTGTATTTGAATCACTGAATCATTTGAATGTATTTGAACTACTCAAGCCTCAACTGGTTTTATTCAAGGGCAATATTAGTTAAAGGCTTAGGCAGTAAGGAAGCCTAGACTAGACTTGCTACTAATGCCAAGAGCGAGCTTTCTATTAGCCATTCTGGTATGAACTACAATCAGTGATTACGAATGAAAAATAATGCAACATTTGCCAACATGTGTCTTTCTTTGGCCATTGCTGGAGATTTTCTAAATTGTAGCTATGGTCACAACAAGCTTCTAGTACTTGGATAAATGGATCTGTATATATAAAATGTTCTTCAGACTTCTGGAGCTTTTTTCTGACTTTCTTATGTGGATATGGAGCCACTTGCAGACCATTTCAGCCTGCGGGCAGTAGTCATACTTGTTCTTAGCTTTTACTGTCCAAAGGATAGCCTACACATATCTGTGGGGATCCTGAATGTCTGAGCAAACTGTTTACTCTGCTGAGCTTCACCCAAGCTGCTGAGGCATTATCTGCCTGGTGATCCTGGGGCTCCTCAGGCTCTGGGGGATGTGGGAGCCATGAGAAAGCAGCAGCCATGAGGAGGTTCCAAGGAGGAAGAGGAGGTAGGGGTGGGGGGAACCATAGTGTAGGTTGGACAGCACTGTCACTGGTGGAGCATGGTCCCTGGGCAGGGGGAGGGGAGATGGTAAGAACAACTTTCCCATCTACAGACTGGTGCATGCTGGGCAAGGTGTTATGCCCAAGATCAGTCATGGAAAGCCAGTATGAGATTCAGGAACAGCAAGGGACTGAAGTAAGGTACCCTGAGTTTAGCTCAGTCACAGCTGGGGCACTCAGCTCTGTGGACTCCTGGGACCACAGCTGAGGCTGATCAGGGTCATTAAGATCTATGGTGCTCATAAAGTACACACAGAGAAAAATGTCTGTCATGGTGTTTTAGAATGAAATAAAAATTGTTCCAAATGGCAAATTTCCTTTCTGAGATGCTTCAGCTTACCACTCCTTGTTGCTGCGTGGAGGGAACAGAACATTTTTCAGGTTGGCATGCTGACTGCTTTCAAAATAAGCTTGAGAAAGCTTACTGAAATTGAAAAAAGAATTGACCAGCTCTTGTATCTTCATTTGCTGTCTAGTCTATGCTTTAAGTGGTGGGGCTCTGTGTTTGTTCAGTGGTGCTATCCACTGCTACATATTCTACCCAAGGGAAGAAAGCCACACTGAGGCAGCGTTCAGATTGCATAATGAAGATAAATTATGTTTTAACAGAGACCTAGGTTGCAGAACCTGTAAACTAGAGACTGCTGCTTTTTCAGTACAGTCTGTTCCTCGGTCCTTTATCTTACTCTTTCTGTCCTCCCTTCTCACTCAGCTTTTTGAGCCTACAAAATAAAGCCTCATGAAGTTCAGTGAACCAGGTAGGGATATGAAACGTAAGCCTCTAAAATATTAAATTTGTGAGTTAATGGAAGCCATGCACCTGCAGTCACTTGGATTTACTATTTACTTCAGGGCTTAGGTTTCCTTGCAGTTGCTGAAAAATTGGATGTGCTATGGCACATGTGCACTATGCAAGTTGCAGTAACAGTGTAATTCAGTTTAACAAGATGAAGAGCCTCAATTAAGCATGTGCTCAGCAAATGATGGATTTTGAATATGGAAAAAGGCTGAGTTTGATGGAATCTTTAGAAAATCTTTGTTTTCTGTTGTGGATTGAAGCAGTGTAAACATTTTGTATAATTACAGTACAGTCTTAAAAAAACACAGCAGGATTTTTAGTAGCAGCACTTTTAGTTGGTGGGGTTAGGCAGCTTGATTTCCTATCTAAAGGTTATGAATTGTAAGCCAATGGGTCGGATTTAATTGTAAAAATTCTCCACCTGAAACTCTTAATTTTTCCTCCAGGGAGAAGTAAGACTTTATGAGTGTAGGAAGTCAGCTTTGTGAGTACAGCAGAACTAGCACTCCATTTGGATAGCACATTCCGTAATCTTTAATATCTGAGATGCATCTGAAGCAGAGGGCTAAGTTGCTACTATCACAAAATTTTAGTATAGAATTCACTGGATTTCTTTAACTTATAAACAAAAGGTAACTTTTAAAAATATGTTGTCTTCCTCACAAGGGTTTTCTGATAGTGAGATTAGTGAGTCAGTTCCTGAATTTTAATCTGAGTCTTTTGAAACGCAAGTCTTCAGCCCCATCCAACCTGGCCTTGAACGCCTCCAGAGCTGGAGCATCCACAGCTTCTCTGGGCAGCCTGTGCCAGCACCTCACCACCCTCTGAGGAGAGTGTCCTCTTAATGTCTAAACTGAATCTAGTTTGAAGTCATTCTCCCTTCTGTCCTGCTAGATCACTGTTAGAACATGTACGAAGTCTGTTTCCCTAATGTTTATAAGTTCCCTACAACTACTGGAAAGCCACAGTGAAATCTCCCTGGAGCCTTCTCTAAGCTAAACAAGCCCTGTTTCTGCAGTTTTTCTTCATGGGAGGGGTGCTCCAGCCCTCTAGTCATCTTAGTGGCCCTCCTTTGGACCCCTTCTAAGAGCTCCACATTCTTCCTGTACTGGGGGCCCCAGGTTTGGGTGTAGTACTCCAGATGAGGCCTCGCAAGGACAGAGAAGAGTCACCTCCCTTGTCCTGCTGGCTTATGTTTAGGTTTTCATTCACCTAGATCCCCAGGTCCTTCTCAGCAGGGCAGCTCTCAATGAGTTCGTCTCCCAATCCATACTCATATCTGGAATTGCCTTAACCCAAGTGCAGCACCTTGCACCTGGCCTTGTTAAACCTCATTAGATTCTTGTGTGACCACTTTTCAAGCCTGCCCAGGTCCCTCTGGATGGCATCTCTCCCTTCTATTGTGTCAGTTGCTCCACACAGCTGGCTGTGATCAGCAAGCTTGCTGAGGGTACGCTCAACACCACTGTCTGAGACATTGATTAAGATGCTAAAGAGCACAGGTCTCCAGGCCCCTGGGGGGCACCATTTGTCACCAGCCTCCACCTGGACATCGATCTGTTGACCACAACCCTCTTGCTAGTTTATGCACAGAATATGTGTCATTTACAGTAATCTGTAAATGTTCTTCTACCACAACAGTTAAATGCATTACATAGAGATTTCCTAAGAGCATGAGTATTGCAGATAGTACACAGACCTTAGAATTAAATTTTAAAATGACTGATGCTTTCATATTTTGCTTTACATTATGAAACAAACTAATCACATCCATTTCTCATTATTTGCTGTCTTTCATTGCTTCTTTTGCTTTGGGAATTGCATTGCTAGCCACTTCCACTTAGTCTGTTGCTTAGTTTCTTTTCTGACATTTGAATATGTGTTTCAGTAAAAACACTGCATCTGCCAGAGTATCCAGCCAAAATACAGAAAACAGGCCTAGGCAAATCCTGAAATAAACAAGAAGAAATACAAAAGATTATGTTATCTTGTACAGTACAGATTTTTAATCAAGAAATCCACAAAATACCCTATAAGAAAAACAGACAAACTAAGGTAGTGTGAAACCAAATTTCTTGCAGTATGTCTTTAGCAGACTTGGTTGTACTTGCAAAAAATGTCCGAGAACTTAGGTGTGCAGTTTAGATTAAAAATACAGCTATCTGTTTATTAAGTTCCTTCCTCTTCTAAGTGATGTATATTTGTCCATTTGGATCAATTGACAAGAATCTTAGCAAATGAGGTAAGTATGAAGTCTGTAATTCTCCCATCAGCATGTTAGAATTAAAATAAAAAATGATATGAAAATAGTGACACCAATATCTTTGAAGACAGCTCATCAACTTTTAATTACTTCAGAATGAATATTAAAGTCAAACTGTACAAAGTTTTGAAGTTCTTTATTAAATATGCAGGAAAAAATGAGCTCTTTAAGTATCTATTTTGAAAACACTGAAAATCCAATTTGCATGGGTATCTGATAATGTGAAATGACAAATACCTGGTACATACTTAATTACTATTTAGATCTGATATATTTGCCAAATGTTTCTCCAAGACCAAATTTGTATGCAAATGGGAGATTGTTTACATTTTCTTATATGGATAATGGCTGTTTAAAGAGTTTAAGCTATCCATTTAGGTTTTGTTACCTCTGGTATGAATGTGCTACCTGTCCTCCAGAGACTTCTGAGGTATTATTCACTTTCTAGGCTGGATTTAGAAGTCTCAGTTATTCTGTGAAAGATGTTCACATATTCAGTGTTTGCCATTTGATTTTCTTTTATAACAGTTAGCTCATTTAGTGGCAGATAATTGATTTTTTTTTTTTTTAACATGTTATAATAATACAGTATTTTGTGTTTGAACATCTTAGAATAGTAGAATAGTTTATGTTAGAAAGAACTTCTGTAGATCATCTAGTCTAACATTTGCAGTTATCTCAACACTCAGATCAGGTTGCTTAGGATTTTTTCTAGTTAAGTACTGACTGCCTTCAAGGCTGATGCCTCCGAGTAGCCTTTTCAGTGATTCACCACCTCATCATGCAGAGCATCTTAGAAATAGATAGAGTTTCCCTTGTTGCAACCTGTGATGTTCATTCTTTCCTCTTTGTTCTGCATACTTGAGAAGAGCCCAACACCATCTTCTTCATAATTTGTCTTCAAAGGATGGGATACAGTGATTCATTTCCTCCCTAAGCCTTCTCCTCTGGAGGCCTAGCAAGCCTAGCTACCTCCATCTCTCCTTGCAGGCTTCCTCCATTAGGACTCAGAAACATTTTACTGGTCCTCTGGTTTGTCACTGGCAGTTTTAAATTCTGGTGGCATTAAGGGGATAAGACAGGACATGGTAGTCCAAAAGTGGCACACAAGCAGAGGGAATATATTCCCTTCAGCCAGCCAGCAGCACACTTGTTGGTGTAACCCAGAATGCAGCCCATCTGCCAGGGGAAAACCAGCACTCTGCAGGTTGCTGTTCAGTTTCCACCTAGGCCCTCATAGACTACACTTCATCCTAACTCAGGCAGGTATTTCTTTAATTCAGGGAATGCATTCCCCATCTCAACTTTTCATTTTGTGTAACCAGCTTAATGAGATACAGCAATCGTACCTCTCTATTTTAATGTTTGTCAGAGTGCACTGTCTGCTTTACCAGCATCATTTCCTTCTTTACTATCTAGCACTGTTCTGATAAACTGCAAACAAACCAGTTCCTTCTGCCAGCAAGCAGAATTATAGAATCATAGAATTATCCAGGTTGGAAAAGACCTTGAAGATCATCAAGTCCAACCACAGCCTAACCATAGAACCCTAACTCTAACTCTGCTAAATCATATCCCTGAGCACCGTGTTTCTTTTTTTCAATGAACTTTGTATTCAGAGTTTTTCTTATTAACAGTTTGTCTTCAGTGAAGTGTTTCATTATAGATATAAGCATGTAAATATATACATTACATATATAATTCCAGGTATCTAAATAGAGGTATGCATGCCTATGCATATATATGCATGATGGCTCTTTTTGTTTGTTTGTTTTTGTTAGATTTGGTGCATTTCATCTTCTCTAGTCAGACTCATTTTAGTTTACAGCACACCTGGAAATCTTCCTCTCCCTCTCCTTTGTTATCTAGGTCAAGCTGATGAATGCTTGCTTACTCCCACAGCTGAACCAGAGAAGCTTATTATGTCATTCTTGGTTTTATTCTTTCTCTATTTTAGAAAGACTTTTTGGCAAAGGTGCTGGATGAATAGTAATAAGTAAATGGGTTCACAAACACAGAGAGGTCTGTATCTAGCTTGTCACCTCTTCCTTTTAATTTTTCTCCCAACACAAACAATACAAACAGATTTCACTGGAGCTGGCTAATGAGAGCACTCTCAGAGCTAGCATCAGTCTGAGGTTCAGCTTGTGGAAAAAAGTAAATATGAAGCAGTAAGCTCAATAGCTGCCATGCTAAAAATGTGACAAAATGAAATATTTAAGAAGAACTGTGAAACTATAGAAAGGGTCTTATTTTCTGTCTTCTTATGTTCTAATTCAAACAATAGTAAGTAACAGGTATTAATGATGAAAGAACATATGCTTTGAGAGAGTGACAAACTGCCTGGAAAGCAGTGGGTTAAAAAACTATGGTGTTGAGATATTTCCTAACATTATGCCAAGGAAGCAGTACCCACCCTCTCACCCACGTTTCATGTCAGCAACAGCTGACAGCCTGTGAGGAGTACAAAATGAACAGTAGAGATGGAGAGACTGGCAGCATCAGCTCAGGAGGGAGTCTGGGACCTTAGATTTGGCATTCTCAGGGATGATGCACTCCTGCAGTGTGAGCCAGTACTATGGCCCTTCATTTTCTCCTGAAAAATAAAGAACTGTTTCCTGTCTGATTCCAGGAAGGAAGGAAAGGCACTTAACTCCAGTGTGCAATACAGTTTGCCCTACAAGATGCTCTTTAATCTTGCCATGTATTCCCTGGGCTGCAATGCTGCTCTATGACATCTGCCAGGCCAGTATTTGTATGTTTGCTGTTTTGTAGCACCTGTGCAATACAGACTGCTGCAGTGTAAATCCAGAATGTGAGTCACTGGGACTAGTTCTGTGGCATTTGCAGATTTTATTCCCTGATGGCTTTCTACAATGAATTATTTTTTATTTTTCTTTTTGGATAGGATTTCTTGACTTGTTCTTGGAATTTCCTATCAGTCTCAGTGCTTTTAAAATGCATTCTTCTCAATAACTACCCCTAGACTTTTGAATCTTTTGCCTCCACTGTAAGGGCAATCTCCTTTCTTCTTTCCACTTGGAGCAGTTCTAGGGAGCTTATGGGTCTCTATGGTCAGAGCAGTGTGTTGTCCTCTTTCAGCTGAGCAGGAAGCATGACCATAGGGGATGCTGGAAGGTGTTAGTATTTTATTTTACTTGTTTTTGTCTTGTTTTTATTTTCTTTCTTTCTTTGTTTTGAATGGCAGTACTTCTATACCTGCTTTCTGCTTTTCTCTCTCTGTTGGTGGCACTGCAGCCATGCCATGGCTTATTCTGCTTTGGCAGCTGCAGCCCAAGATGACAGAACTCACAGCCTGGGTGTGTGTCTCATGGTTGCTGGAACTGGCCAACAACATCTGCTTGGGCTATAAATGCCCCTCTTAAAATCAGCTAATATCAGCTGAAAAGAATTCTATACCCACCAGCTTTTGTGCCAGCACTTATGTAAGTGTTGAAGTTTCTGTTCTCTGTTCAGGTATGATGAATCAAGTACAACTAATAAAAGAACATCTCTTCTGAGACAGTTCTGCACATGCAGGGGGAGAGAGGAAGTCCACAGATATCCCCATAAATTCAATGATGGGAGGTACTTCTGTGTATCATGCAGGTCTGTGGTGGCTTGTGGGATTGCATTCTGTGTCAGATTTGAATGGTACCATGTGAGAATTGTTGGCGAGCTTCAGTAAAATTTGTGTCCTTTGCTAAAAATGAAGAGGCATTGATTAAAATATGAAATGTTTGTAATATTTTCTTTCTATTTGAAGAATATTCACAAATTCAAAAGAAACAGAGGACAGATGCTATACTAGGTCCCCAAGTGTATCCTAAATATTGTAACTCTATTTGAGTGTAGCTTCCAGTTCTATTCTGGAAATTTATTATGTGAAGATGAGAAGTTATAGTTAATACCACGTGCCTGTTACATAACCCAGAGCATTCACTGTGTCTTCCCATAGCTTGCATTTATCACAGGTGCAAGTGTTTGTGGGAATAGGATTTCTGATGTCTCCCAGATTTACAACTTCCCGAGACTTCACTGATTTATTTTGCAGAGTCCTGCTTTCACTTAAGGTGTTGCAGTATATGTACCATCAGCTATACTACAGAAATGTGGCAGAATGAAATAAATATAGTAATATAATAGAACAAAAAAGAATAATCATTAGGGCAAACATAATATATTTGTTTTGAATCTTTGTATTTTTGAATGTTTTGAACGATATATTGTTTAATATTACTTAAAATGTTTTTTTATTTCAAGTGAAAACACTGCATTCCCAGGGAAATAATAATAATAAATTTATATTTTTATGTTGTTTTTATTTGGAGGAATTGAACAGGAATCTGGTGTTTAGTAGTATTCAATAGGCTTGTTGGGTAACACTAGCAGGAGTGACTGGACTTCCAGCTGCTTTATGCTACTCAGGTAACTGCTAATCCTCATTCTTTCAGAGGTTCCAATTGCTTACTTGCTGTCAGTCAGTTTGACATAATTAAAAGGGTGGGGATCTATCATGCATGGGCTATAAATAATTGCTCTTTCTACTTCTCACCCTTAAGGCAGGGATTTCAGTTCATTGAGAAGGAAAAGTTGTTTAAAAGAATAGTGGTTCAATGAAGTATGCTGCTTGGAAACCTAGGCAAGATAAAAGAGGCATTTATGTTTTCACACACAGTACATCTTTCTGGTCTGCCTAGACAGCAGTTTAATTTAGTCTGTGTGCAGATTTTTTTGCTGGCATAGTTACATTGTTAATTATTTGAGCAGGTGTAATTCCTTATTGACATATTTGGTGTATTATAAACTACACTATAAGCTCAGTTGCTTCTGAAGATTTATTGTTAGAGTGTAGCTCACTGAACTCATGAGGTAGGTGAGCCATAGAAGTGCAATCACTGCTTTGCCACTGTTGACATTTGCACTTTCACTCAATATTCTTAAACTCTACTGTCTTCTCTTCATTGACAAACTATACAGTAAAACTGAATTTGACAAAATCAATATGAACTGAGAATCTTTAAAAGAAGGCTGTAATTTTGGAAAGGAAAATATTGAGAATCGTAGCATTTGAGACTTAAGTCCAAATGCACTGGGCATGTATAACTGGAAATACTCTAAAATGATCAAAATGATCTGGGAACACATTGTAGTCATTCATGTTCAGAAAAATAGAGATGAGGAACTGTGAAGATCTTGGTAGCATCTGTAGGTTTGGTGAGCGTTTCTGTGTAGTTCAGTAACAGCTAGTAGACACTGCAGTCCACACATAGGATGAGATGCCCAATTCAGTACAGACAGTAACTTTGGAGGAGCACCTTGAAAACTGAAAGGCTGCAATTAGAGAAATTGCCTTAGCATAAAAGATTCAGCAAGATGACCTACTTAGAAGGATCATCATGTACCTAAAAGCAGGCTACAGTTTTCAGTCATAAATATTACATGATATTTTTTTCACTAAGGCTGCATTTCTTTTCCAGTAAATGTTTCAGTTTGCACTGAAAAGCTGAATAATGACATCATGCCTGATTTCTTTGAGAAACATTCAGAGTGGTTGAAGTCAATTTAGAGGAAGGGACTGAAAACAAATAGTAGGTGAAGTTCTATAATCATTACAAAAGCAATCAAGCAGATTTAGAGAAATGTCTTTGGGTTTCTTTTCCCTGCATATTTTGTGATTTTCAGGCTGGTTTTCTTTTATCAAAAGTGCATCATGCCCTTAGTTAATATGATGAAGTTTATAACTCTTTCTATCCCTCAAAGCAGTGTTAGTCTGAAAATCAATACCTGAAATATACTTCTGGAAGGCATTTGTAACAGAATGAATAAATGTCAGCTTCTGAGCTCCTTTAGACCTCAGAAGACAGATCCACAACACCTTAGGTGTAGGATTTTCTTCCAACATTTGCAGCCATGTATTCTTACTCCTGTTTTACATCCCACTGTGTCCTCAGTATTGCCAATTCAGCTTTTTGTGAACTTGGAAAAAATGGATCATTAAAATGATCATGGTTAAAAATAACCTCTTCCCCAAGCTGGAAGCAGGCAGTGTTTTCTTGGAAGCACTGATACAGAAATTTAAGCCTGCTTTCTCCCAGTGGTGGGGTTTCTGCAACCCTGACAAAGCTCCCTGCCCCTTCAGAGACATGAGTAACGGTGCCGTTCTGTAATCAATTTCAGCTGCTCTAACTATGGACTGTTGCCAAAGAAAAAGCCTGATTTTCTTCCTTACTTCAGCTTGCACTCAGCCCCCATTGCTTTCTACTAACCATAGTGACTGTGTAAACACCCCTAGTTACTGCACAAGATGAGATGAGCCAAATTTCCTTGCTGATATACCTGGTGCTTTCACATGGGTAGATCAGCATGAGCTCATACTTGGGTTAATGCTCTGGGGTATATGCTGAGGATATGCAATTGCTCCAGCCTGCCTGTCACTATGGGCAAGTAAGAGAGGGATGCTCTCTGTCTGATTTAGGGAATGGAAATTGCCAAAGTGTGGAACAGTTACCATTTCAACCCACTCATCTCTCTGCACTGATTATAGCATGAGGCTGCACCAAAATCATTGCTAAGCATTGCTCTTAGTGAGTGCATTGACAAGGTTCAGTCAACTGGTACAGAGCTCAGAAGTATTAACTCCTTACTAGTTTTATCCACTTGGGGGAAGGAAGTATTACTGAAACTGTGGAAAATCTTTGAGAAGAAAAGCAGATATTTGTAGCCTTCTACTGCATAGCAGTTCAAATGGGAAAGGGAAGTGGAAACAGAGCCACTGAAAACTTGTAGGTATTAGATTTTTCTCTAGAATATTTTCCTTGTAACACAAAATATTACAGCTGAAGTCCTCAACTGTGGTATCCAGTGTTGTTTCTGTACTACATAATGTAGAGAAGCAAATTAAAAATAAACCTTTGTTTCTTTTCCTCTCAAATTTTGCAGGTTCTTTGCATCCTCCTGCTGGTGTCCAACACGGAGTAGATTTTCCAGTGTTCAGCAGTTGACTCTGCAGTAGAACAGATACAAGATGGAGGAATCATACAAAGATAGGACTTCGTTAGTGAAAGGGGCAAAAGATATTGCCAAAGAGGTAAAGAGGCAAGCAGTGAAAAAAGTCAATAAAGCCGTTGACAAAGCTCAGGATGGCTACACACAGAGGTCCTACAGTCGATTCCAGGATGAGGAAGATGATGATGATTACTATGTCCAAGGAGGGAATTATGGTGCGGAAGCTAATGATGATGAAGGATCAAGTGAAGCAACTGAAGGGCATGATGAAGATGATGAAATTTATGAAGGGGAATATCAGGGAATCCCCAACATGGGGCAGGGCAAAGATGGCATGGTGGCCTTAGGGCAGCATGTACGTGATGAGTATAAAGATCGTCATGAACTGGAAGCGGAAAGGAAAGCTGATGAAGAAGAACTAGCACAGCAGTATGAACTGATAATACAAGAATGTGGCCATGGTCGATTCCAGTGGGCCCTCTTTTTTGTTTTGGGAATGGCTCTAATGGCTGATGGGGTGGAAGTTTTTGTGGTTGGATTTGTGTTGCCCAGTGCTGAGACAGATATGTGTATACCCAATTCTGGATCAGGATGGCTTGGTGAGTGAAGTCTTCTTTCTGTCTTTTTGCTGTTACAGATGTCACTTACATTATACCTAAATATGAATTTTGTTAACACCAATGCTAGCATACAAATATTTTTGTATTGAATATATATCGAATATATTGAATATAAAGAAGCAAACCACGTTAAGTTCTAATATAAACTTAATGAGATTTGTAATTATATTGTAGATAGTTGTTATATTTTCAGTCTCTTAAGTATAAATACACCAGTAAGGTGGAAGATTGCATAGTAAGATTTAACAACAGAGGGATATGCTTTTCCTTGTTTACAGGAGTAGGTATCTAGATATTAAAAGGAAATAAAGAAATAAACACTAAATTTTTTGAACTCTTCAAGATTTATACAGATGTGATAGAGAACAAATTACATATTACACGCAGCTGTCCAGCAGCAGTTATCATGCTGAGCGAGAGCATTCCCAAGGGTTGGGTGGAATACAAAATGGGAATGCAGGAAATCCAGGGAAAATACTGTCTAGCTTTTTTTCTCACTTTCATCTCTTTTTCTCTCACTGACTATTGTCTAGCCATCTGAAAAGTATAATGTTCATTTTGAGTCAGGGGGACAGAAGCCACAGGGGAGGATGGCTGAAGATGCTCATGAGTTGTGCTTTTTGTGTCTGGCTGGTTGGTAGGGAAGAGATGCATTCTGTCCCATTGACTCTTCCCTCTGATGGTGCAAAGAAGCAAGCTGAAGCAGCCTTTTGTGCCTAGGTGAGAGTGCAGCAAGACAGGCTGTGCTTGTGTTTCCTGGGTATGCCTGACATTCTGATACTAGTAGTCTGGATCTGTTTGTTTCAGTACATTTAAAACCCTTCATCAGAAGGTAATGATTGGAAAGAGGAGCTGAGTTCTCACTGGGTGCTTTGAGAAATTCCTTTCCATTTGATGATCTATTGTTAGAAACGAACTTCTCCAGCTATCTGTACACTGCAGTGATTTCTACTAAAATAATTTATTTAAATTTTTATGGCTAAAGAGGGTGCATGCAAGTACTGCTTTTTTACATAAACGTGGGGATTTTTTTGGTCATTTAATTTGTCATGCTTGAATCTGCGAGTTTTCAGATCTACTTTTTACAGAAAGAATGTGCATAAACATATCTATATATAGCCATTTTGGAACTTTACAAGCAGTTCAAAGAGTAGAGAGAATGAAGAGAAACAAAAACAACCTGAAAAGGAATGTTACCTTGATGTTACTTTGCCAGTGTTGATAATACCATAGAATATGTAACATGTAGGAAAATACTTTATGCTTTCAGAAAACAGTGTTTCATTTAAATGACTGTTTTGAGCATTGTGGAGGTGTCTGTGATTGAGGACGGGAGGTGTTGTTGCAGCTCTCTCTGAAGAATTCACATCCGTCTGTAACGATGTGACCTGTGTCAGGATAAGGGCTAAGGGTTCCTCAGTCACTGTATTTTTTATGGTGTTGCCTTGAGATATATTGGAATGACTCCATCAATTATTAAATACAGTTCAGTACAGAAGCTGTTAAACCCCTCATATTATGTATGTATCGACAAAAGTATTGCTTGACAATAAAATTAAGGGAAGGCTTAGTTGTGCAAGCAATACATTTATCATGTCTACAATATAGGATCTGTGATGGCTGTTCCCATATCTTCCTTTCGTAATAGTAGAACACTAGCTTCTGTGTTATTGACAAAAGATAGTCTAATGTTAAAAGACTAAGGTGCTGAAAACAAAAATAAAACAAACAAAAAACCCACTGGAGCTAATCACTTTTTTTTCCCATGCAGTGTAGTGAGGCATTGTAATGTGGTTGTTTAATCAGTAGTTGCATAAAAATGATAACACTTGCCCACTGCTAATAGAAATGCACTGCAGATTGCAATCCTTCTGTACAGTGATGCCTGTAATACTTATAGCCAATATAGACATGCAGCCTTTGCAGACAGCATAACCATAATTCCAGTAATACAAAATATTCATCAGGACAGTGAATACTTAGTGCAAATGTTTCAATATGATCATAACTAGATTCTCACAGCTATGCATTTCAATTACTTCACTGCTGTGATTTCACATCATAATTATGGCCTGACTGTGGTCTTTTAGACAGGCATTTTTTATTTCATTATTTTATCTCCATAATCAAGAGGACTTGGATGTTAGAATACTAAGGTCATGAGATCAGTGCTTGGAGTTATGAAGAGGAATTCTTACACATACATAACATTTATTTCTAAGGCATTTTGCTGGACTATTTAGAAATAACCCAAGAGCATCCTATTTTGTCATTAAAAAGCACTCATTGACTCAACTAACTGTAAAACCCAATTTCTCATACCTCATCCATACCTCATGCCACGATGGTTTATCAGAAGACATGAGCTGATTAAAAGTATTTGTCACTATCCATAAAAACACTCTGTTACATTTTTGTTTTATTTGCATCGGGATAAATTCCCAAATTTCCTCTACATTCACTTCTCTGTGAGCTTCTGCCTGCTATTGATTAATCAGCAGCAGTATTTCAGAGCCCATAAACTTACAAGCAGGAAGTTTTTATTAGAATTAAGAACTCATTTCTTGATGCCTTTGGGGTTAAATAAAAACAACGTGTATCTTTTTTTCCTCTCTAAACTGATGTTTCTTTCAAAACAAGGAAGCTGATGTTATTAAACTTTTATAAGTTTAAAGTAACTTGTCACCAAGTGTGCGGGTCTGTTTACGGTATGCCCATGACTCTTTGGTACTGGGAGGCTCAGAAGTCAGCATAGCACTCCAGATCTGGCCTTGTAAACTGTGGTTAGAGGGGAAGGATCTTCTCTTCTGAGCTACTGGCAGTACTTTGCCAAGAATACTGTTAGCCTTCTTTATGGTGAGGGCACATTGCTGACTTACGTTTGAGTTGGCATCCAACAGGACTCCCGGGTCTTTTCCTGCAGAGCTGTTTTTCAGCTGGGTGGACCCTATGTGTGCTGATGCCTGGGGTTGTTCCTTCCTCTCTGAGGGCAGAACTCTTCACTTCTTGTTGAACTCAGTAAGATTCCTGTCAGCCAACCTACCCAAGCTGTTGAGGTCCCTCAGGATGGCTGCATGGCCTTCTAGTGAGTAGGCAACTCCTCCCAGTGTCACATTATCTGCACATTTAATGAGGATGCACTCTCACTACTGTCTAGATCATTAATGAAGATGTTAAACAGGACTGGATCCTCTGATCTAATCCTGCTCCACCAAGGTGGAAGCCTTTCACAGAAGAAATCAATATGAAAGTTGCAGGGTTAAGCGATTATTTGTTTATTTACTTTGCATTCCTGCTAAGAAAACCTGACAACAGGTAAGCCTCTTGTATTATAACTAACATCTTTTTCAGAGGCCAGTATCTTAAATGGAATTCTGGATTCATGAGTTATATACAGAGATGCTGGTTCATACAAAGAATAGGGCCCAAATACCTTTAGGCAAGATCGCATAGCTTGAGCCATTTGTTCTCTTCCTGAGCCTGTGTCCGTTCTCCATGGCTTTGGCAGAAGTCTGGAAAAGCACAGTTACAGAGAATATTGAGTAAAGGGCTGAAGGAACTGGGTCTGGACTGTTTTGTAAGTATTCATGCATCTACATGTCTGATGAGGTTCTCCAAATTGTCTAGATGCCTAACTAAATCCCTTGCACATATCCTTAGAAACTTAAGCACATGTACAAATCTAGAATTCTGTTGTTATTCTCAGACCGTGGTTCCCCTGGGTATCCTTCATGTAGTTTGTTGAGCAAAATTCCTTTTTGGAGAGGCTTCTCTGGTTGTGGAGATTCAGGCTAAGATGACTTCAAGCAGATTTTTATGTTTTCTTTAATATTATGGAGAGCGCGTTAAAAATCATGACTCTTTTGAAAAAAAAAAAAAAATAATTAAAATTTGGCTTCATTTTAAATGTGAAGTGTTGGCCATGGTATAATTTTTGTGAATGTTTCACAGATGTTGAAATGTTAAGTATTTAAATGTGGTTCCGAAAGTTACTGTATTCGCAAGAAATGCATACAGGTTAAGAGCAATTACTGTAACCATTGCCGACTTTAGAGCGTGGGGAATCTTGCTGAAATACCAGACTTAATTGCATTTACTGTTAATAGTAGCAATAAATCTTTTGTAGCAGTAGGAATATTTGAAAATAGCCCTGCAATAATTTAAATGTGTACTAAATATTGCAGAACAGGGTGAAAACTGGTTTGTAGGATTAATGCTTGCTTCTTCAGAAGATGTGAGAAACACAAATGCCATCATGCATGCTTTTCACCTCTGGTATAGTACAGCCCTCTTACAGTGACATCAATAAGGTACACCTATAACTGTGCTTTTTCTGCATACCCTCCAACCTCAATTGTTTGAGGGGGAAAATTAAGAGACAGATCCTCCTCTGTTCTAACCAGCTATACTGTTTGGAGCTGTGGAGATGACGGTTGTGTTTCTTTTTCTTTCCTGAGGGGAAAAAAATAAGACACATTGGAGTGTATGTGATGTGATTTTTGCCTGCTAAGATGCAGACTGAACACATCCCAGGGAATGGGAGCATGAATTCAAAACATTAACAAAATGCAGTTTGTTCTGCTAGCAGAGAGGCTACAGGCTTCTATAAGGTGGTTTCCAGCTGCCCTCCTTCTCAGTGTGGTTTTCTCACTGCCAAACCACTGTGTTATTAGGGAGAACAACACCATCAGGTCAGCTGTTTTTTCTCTTTCACATGGTTCCTGCATGCAGCTTTACTGAGGACTACAAGCTGAGCATCAACCTACATCTTCACTCTTCTCCCTTAAGAGGTTCACTGTTAATCTCACAGTGTGCAGTTAAACACAGTATTTGTTTGGCTCAGTACCCCTTCCAGTCATGCAGATTCAACCTGAGTAACATATGTAATAAAAAACAACTCACAATGGCTGCATTGCAGAGCCACTTGCTGTTTTATCCAACTTTTTTTTTTTTTTGAAAATTATACAAGTAGCATTATCTTTCTTTTCCTTTTTTTTTTTTTTCCTGTTTTTTTGTTTGTTTGTTTGTTTGTTTGCTTGTTTTTTCCCCATTACAGGACATTACTATACCTGCATACCTTGCAATAAGGCCATAGAGATAAAAACCACTGTATGTTGAGCTAGTGAATTACCGGGCAACTTTTTGAGCCAACCACTCATTGCCAGAATGTAACATTTTTCAAGATTTAAGCTGTGCTTACTGCAGCTGAATTCCACGAGTACTGGAAATACTGGAAAATCGCTTTTATTTTGATGATGAAAATTACAGCCTGCAATTAGGTTAATGTATGTACTTGTGAAGATTGTATAAGTAGCCGTTAAGATACTTCTACATGTAACGAGTCTGTCACAAGCATGTTTTAGCAACATGTGCAAATATGCCTGTGTCATTTATCTGCATACGTAAATAAAGCTAAATAATTTTGTTTGCAATTATCTTAAAATCTTTGTCTCAGTGATTGTGTCTAAAACTTAAAAATTACTGTGCTGTTCTTTTAGTCAGTACAGGTTATTTTCTGCCTGTCCAATCTTATATCAGTGATTTCACCATTCATGTCACATACAAGTGCATAATCTTACAACAGTGGCAGAAAGAAGGAAATGCCTCCCAAAGGAAAAGCCTGAGGGCCATAGTGATTTCCCACGTTTAATTTGGCTGTCACCATCACTCTTTCTTCCCTCCTTCAACTGGCGTGGCATCTCTGGCTGATGATATATCACTTCTTAAGTCAGTGCCTCAAATCCAGTCTTTTAACTAAACTGAACATTTTGGATATGGTGGTATATATATATATATTAAGGTTCTGTTCTGGATAATTCTGCAACACAGTTACTTTACAACCCAGAGCTTTCATTTCTTCAAATGCTTAATCATCTGAGTATTTGCAGCTCTGAATCACTGGGTTGTAAGGGTTGGAAGGAACTTCCAGAGATCATCAAGTCCAACCCTCTAGCAAAGCAGGCTCCCTACAGCAGGCTGCTCAGGTAAGGTGTCCAGGCAAGTCTCTCCAGAGGAGACTCCACAACCTCCCTGCACAGCCTGTTCCAGTGCTCTGACACCCTCACTGTGAAGAAGTTCCTTCACATATTGGTGCAGAATTTCCTGTGCTCAATTCTGTGGCCATTTCACCTTGTCCTGTCCCCACAGACCACTGAAAAGAGGTTGGCCGTGTCCCTTTGACTCCTACACTTAAGATATTTATAAACAGTAGTAAGATCCTGTCTGAGTCTTCTTTTCTCAAGACTGAACAGACCCAGCTCATCCAATATTTCTTCATAGGGGGGATGCTGTAGGCCCCTTATCATCTTTGTGGCTCTCCACTGGACTCTCTCCAGGAGATCCCTGTCTTTTTTGTACCAGGGAGCACAGAACTGGACACAGTACTCCAGATGAGGCCTTACCAGGACAGAGTAGGGAAGGAGGATCACCTCCCTTGACCTGCTGGCCACTGTCCTTTTAATGTACCCCAGGATCCCATTGGCCTTCTTGGCCAACAGAGCACACTCCTGGCTCTTGTCCAACCTGTCATCAACCAGGACCTTCAGGTCCCTCTCTGTAGAGCTCCTCTCCAGCAGGTTGTGCCCCAGCCTGTACTGATACTTGCTGTTATTCCTTCCCAGATGCAAGACTCTACACTTGCTTTTGTTAAACCTCATCTGCTTTCTTGCTGCCCAGCTCTCCAGTCCATCCTGGTCTTGCTGAATGGATGCACAGCCTTCTGGTGTGACAGCCACTCTTCCCAGCTTAGTATCATTGGTGTAGTTGCTGAGGGTGGCCACTATCCTCTCATCAAGGTCATCAGTGAAGATATTGAACAAAACTGGACCCAGCACTGACCCCTGGGGAGCACCGCTAGTCACGGGTCTTCGACCAGACTCTGCACCACCAAACATCACCCTCTGAGCTCATCCAGTCAGCCAGTTCTCAACCCACCTCACTAACCACCCATCTAAACAGCAATTTCTCAGCTTCATTATCAGGATGTCATGGGAGACGGTATCAAAAGCCATTCTGAAGTCAAGGTAAACAACAATCACTGCTCTCCCCCCATGGTCATGGAATTGTTCCCCAGCTCTCTTATACTGATCACCCTTATAACCAGTATCTTCTGGTCTTTGATTCACCTAGTGGGATATATAAGAGGTTTTGATGACACATTTTATATGTTAACATTCTTCTAGATTATCTTAACAAGGAAACTTTTCTAGAATAAACGTGTGATGAGGTGTGTTAAAGATCCACAGAAGCCAGTTTATGAGGCTGACAGAAGTTTGTCTTTTTCAGGATGGTAGAAACTTAGGATGGCAATACAAACTAGGGAAGTTAATAAATGGTGATGACATCAGCTTCACATATATAAAGTTCTACATTCCCAAGGACGGCCATCTATAGTCAGTTTGCAAGCTTCATGTCACATCAACCAGACAGGTACTATTTGCTACCTACTGGTTAGCAGTGCAGACACACTAACCGTCCCACTTCTTTCTGATTTCTGACTTTTGGGAAGAGTTTTAACGTGGCATTTGTCAGACCTTGTTTCCACTGTGCATTAGTACTTTCCTGATTTACTGGAGCTCAGGGTGTCAAGGTTGGTTCTGAAGTTACCATGAGCAAGTCTTCTTAAATGGAGATTGTGAACTGACGTTTACAATCGCCCAAACAGTTTTCCATGCAGAAAATATAACTCTGCCCACTGGCACCACTGTGAATTAGTAATTAAAAAGCCTGTTAATGAAAAAGCACCAGCAGGTATATGGATATCCCACAGGGAATTATACTGATCTGTTATTTATTGGTCTGGTTAATCTGTTTCTCTGACTGTGTGTGGGAAAGCAGAAAGAAGTGTGATCATTAGCAAAGGGAGTTCCCTTTTTCACTCTTGTGCTGGTTGCATGGGGAGAGGGAAATCTTTTTTCATGTCAGAGGCTGTGAGATATTTCAGACACTTCCTAGTTCTGGCTCCTGACAAAAATGAGTCTAATTCAAGTATCTAATTCAGTGTCTTGGTTGTTTTCTATTATTTTGTTTTGCTTTTTAAAGCCAATGGAAGTCAGAAATTTCCAGGTTTATGGAATGTGTTTGTCAGCTCTGCGTCCCTTCCCTTCACCTCTTTGCAGCGTTGTAAAAAAAAGAGATGATAACAGCCACTACAAGATGGAGGAAAATAAACAAAGTTGGTTTGTCCCATTTACAAGGAAAAAAGTTTGCATGGTAGTAGAATATAGTTGTCGATGAAGCACTGAAGAAATAAACATATATTAGTTTTATCATTGTATAGATCCCACTGCGAGAAATGTAATCTTACTGATTAGTTCTTCAATCTGCTGTATTAAATTTTGCTAGAAATATAGAGATAAATACACATTTTGTAGTTTGTTACTTTTTGTTATAGTTCAGCACGAATTAAAATTAGTGATATTTATAGACTCTGCTCTGAGTCAGAGGCAGGACTAGGCAAATAAGGAATTAACATTCAGGCAATAAAACTCGTAGCCAAAATGAACGTTTTTGATATGAAATTAGATTATTAATGCAGATGACTGTGTGGGCAATTTAAAGCATTAGTGAAAATTAATCTTTTTTTTTTTTTTTTTTAAACTTTGAAATTTAATTAATCCTAGCACTGTGCACCATTCAATCACATGCAGCATTTATAATCATTCTGATTCTCGGGATTTCCATGGAAGTGCATTTCGAATTGCAAAGTCACAGTAATTCCTGGCATGACAGGGTCAGTTCAGAGCTGGGTGATGAGTGCACTGAATTTAGCATCTAAATCTGAGAAGAGCAAAATCCAGAGGAACCTCTGTAATCGCAAGGGAAGACAACCAGGAATTAGGGGTATTAGGATAGCTTAGCTTAACTAGGTGTGTTTTATCTGAGGTTTGTCTATTAGGATTTTCTTCCTAATGCCAAAGGGAATGATTGGATCAAAGAAGAAGATAGCATGAAAATCACATGCTCAGTTATAGCACCCAGAGAATCTGTCAAATGCCTCACATCAACATGTGGGATTACCTGAGTTTTTGATAGAACTGTGTTCTACATATTGATATTGGTAAAAACAATCTTTTAAAAATGCTGTATATATGGGAAGAAATATATCAAATATTGTCTGGTTCTTACAGCCCAGTCCTGCTAAATTTAAGTGCTGATTCATTATTTATGCTGTGAGTACCAAGGAGGTACTGCATCAGTCTTTTTATCTGTAATGCATTATTGATTTATCTGGCCAAGCAAGAGTAGTATAACATAGCAGAGTGCACTGCTGTTTGCTGCAGTGATCACTGCTACCACTGTCTGAAAATGATTCTAACAAAAAAAAAAGAGGAATAACTTTGACCTACTTTTTGTTCTGAGAAAATTGTTACAGAATAAATTAAATCATATTGACAGCAGGTAGCAGCTTGTAATTTTTTAAATAATTCGTTACTGACATGACAACATTCATGAAACAGAAGTGATAAAGAAAATCTAATGCAAAGGCATTGGATTACCATGTTCTCAGTTTTGCTTCCTTATCAGAAAATACAGCTGTGAGGAAAATTCTCTGTTCACTGAGCAATCTTACCTGTCACAGCATCTGTAACTACTAAGCTTCTATGCATTTGTTGGTGTATCTAATTTAGATCAGAGGAAATGCAGGAATAATTATTCTTCTAGTCATTGCTCTGTTTTAATTAAAAGAATATATGAGTACATAGGAAATTCACCTATAAAGACATTGCATATATATCTATATACTTACCTATATATATATATATAAATCAGCACACTTGCTTCTGCAGATTTTTGGTATACAGTAAGGTAACAGTCCCTAGAACTGTAAGGAGAGATAATAGCATACAGAGCCTTTAACCAGCGTCAACAGCGCAAAAGTATACAAATGTAAGCTAACAGACAACATAAAGTTTCAGAGCTAAATCATATTGCTTGCACTTACCACACTAATAAACAAATAAATAAAGAAAAATAAAGCCTTATAAGCCTAATGGGAGGGAATAGGGAAATGAAATGCCATTCGTACCTCCTGAAATGAAGCTGATCCTTACACCTCAAACATTTCAGGTTGCAAATCTCACACACAACATACATGAAATAAGTAAACTGTGAACATCTGAGGCCTGTAAATTTAATATAAACATGCCAGAGTTAATATATGTTAATATAAACAATAGCTGAATGACATTTCCTCAAATTATTGGTATGGGACATTTGATTTGCACGAGTGGTATTTCTGATATAGCATTAGAAAAGCAATGGCAAAACCTTTCCATCTATGGATTTTTACCTCCATAGTCCTTCCCAGAGCTGAGTCAGTTATAGATCTGATGTGGAAATACACAAAGGTTGTATTTCTGGACAAAATGTTTTGTTTTTATTTTTGTTTTTCATCTGTAGAGACAACAGATTTGTCCTCAATTCTTCTTTCCTCCCAACTAATAAAATTGTCTTCCTGACTTAGCCTTAAACTATGTAAGCACACCACTGTGTAACAAGTTAGGGTAGCTGTGCTGTGAGACCATGTTTATTTTAGTCGCTGTGAGATGAAATGGTATGGAATGGAACGAACTGAACAGAAAGGAATGGAACAGAATGGAATGGAATGGAACGGAATGGAATGGAATGGAATGGAATGGAATGGAATGGAATGGGAAAGAATACAACAGAATGGAATGGAATAGAATGGAAAGGAACAGAATGGAACGTAATGGAATGTAACGGAACAGAACGGAACAGAATTGAATGGAATGGAAGGGAATGGAATGAAATGGGATGGATTGGAACAGAACAGAATGGAACAGAATGGAACAGAATGGAACGGAACGGAACGGAACGGAACGGAATGGAATGGAATGGAATGGAATGGAATGGAATGGAATGGAACGGAACAGAACGGAATGGAATGGAATGAAATGGAACGGAACAGAACAGAATGGAACGGAACGGAATGGAATGGAATGGAATGGAATGGAATGGAATGGAATGGAATGGAATGGAATGGAATGGAATGGAATGGAATGGAATGGAATGGAATGGAATGAAACAGAACAGAATGGAATGAAGCGGAACGGAACGAAACAGAATGGAAAGGAATGGAATGGAATGAAATGGAATGGAATGGAATGGAATGGAATGGAATGGAACAGATCAGAACAGAATGGAATGGAATGGTACTGAATGTAATGGAATGGAACAGAACAGAATGGAACAGAATGGAACGGAATGGAACGGAATGGAATAGAATGGAACTGTCTGACTTCCTGACCTCTTCAGGGTGAACCAAAAGCCACAGCATGTTACTGAAGGCATTTTACAAATGCCTCTTGAACGCTGACAAGCATCGAACTTCACCCACATTTCTTGGGACACTGTTCCCGTGTTTGACCAAAATTTTAGATCAAATTTTACGCAAAATTTTCTCTTATCAAATTTTGTCTTCTGTAACATATTTTCTGCCTTCTGAGTATGCCGCGAGTCCCACTCACTTACAGTCAGTCACCTTCATATGCTCTGAGGCTTCTTAGTGTGTTACTGACTACATGTTTTCAATTTAGTACTCTAGCAAATATGGAGTTGATCCTTTTGAAAATGAAAATATATATATATGTGGAAACAATGTCACTTTTCTTGGTTGTGTTTTGTTTTGCTTTGTTTGTTTGTTTTAAATTTCTATTTAATATGTTGTATTTATTTTTTATTTTTTATTTTTTATTTTTTCACTTCCATATCTTTGTTCATTATTCACAAAGCTTCTCTTTTTCTTCTCTTTAATGTTATAGTATTGGGTATCTCATGCTAGTTTTCCTCTGATTAAATTGCTCATCAAACTATGATTGTCATAGCATTACAGTCCTCTGTGCTCTGTGTTTTCTGGTTTCCTCACCATGTTTCTTTTTCCCCTAGTATCACAGAGACTACAAATAACTTTGCAAATAGAATTATTGAGATACTTTTTTTTTTTTTTTTTTTTCTTTCCCATTTGCTCTGGTCTGCTGAATGTGATCTTTCCTTTGCTCAGATTTGCTTTCAGTTCCATTTTCCTGACTTTCATGGTTGAGTTCCTATATCAAATATTGCAGTTCATCTTTACAGGCTGAGAACAGGATCATTTTGTCTGTGAACCAGATACGTTTCAGATATGGTTCACTTGATTTCTATTTATGTGAAATTTCTGGGTTGGTACCAAACTGAGTGCTTGAGGTGTTTTGTAGGTGTGTTCAAAAATGGCATAAAAGGGTTCTCTGTGCTTGTTTTCCTCTTTTTTGTTGATACAGTAGAGAGACAATTTGTCTTGTAAGCATGAGTTGTTTTCCTATATAAACACTACAGAAACAGACTTTTGGAAATTAGTAAACAACTTTATGAATGACTTGGATGAAATAGTATTTCTTAGTTTTCTTGTTTAGTGAAACCTTTGACATTTTTACATCGACCAAAATGTTTCAGAAGAGAAGATGAAGTTGACTTTTTTTGATGGCATTCAGCATCTTGCTTTCCCTCAGTGGGAGTGAAAATGTTCTTTTTTTTATAGACTGTGAAGGATATCCATCATATTTTCTGGATTAAATGATAAAACAAATGAACAAAAAACCATAAGTGCTGTATGTTCTGTTCTGCAAAGTTTTGGCACCATTGAAAATTAATCACATAGTTTACTCAGCTGCAAATCACACTCAAAGTTCCAAGAATCACTGCAGTGTCACCAGTGTTTCATAAACTTTTATAATGAGACTGAAGAGATTAAACGTTCATTTTAAAATAGCTTTATACCTTTCATGTCTCTAATCAGACAAACTGTGTTACTACAGTCGTTACTGAAATAATTCTAATAGTGGTGAATTGAATGTAGATGCATACTAAGTAGAATAGCAAAGAGCTTCAAAATGAATATGTAATTAAGAATCTGCACCAGACAGTAAGAAACTGCAGAATCCAGAAGGTGAAGAATGAGCAGATGAGACAGCTGACTAGTAATAGAGGTGAGCTTGATATGCTGTGGCATTTGGGGGTTTGCATATACTGCAAACTATCGGGTAAGAGAAATAATTTAGCACATGAAGTTAAGACAAAATGTTTCCTGTGGCATACAGCTAACATTTAGATAAAGGAAATTATGGCTTCAGGAGATTAGAAATAGCAAAAGTTAACGTAATATGTAGTTTTAGTTAGCGTGACCTGCTAGCTCACATGTTTCTGAAAGCAGTACCTGTCACCTGTTTTCAAATGTCTGAGCAATAAATGTTTGAGTCCCTTGTTCATTTAGACCTTAAAAAAGTACCAATCCATAAACATACTCCTTGTTATTACACTACTTCCAGCCCTGTTCAGAGAAGAGGATGCTTGATGCAGGCTACTGCTTCTGTATACAAAACTCATATATACATACATAAATATATGTGAGTTTACATTGCTGTTGGTAGTACTGCTTAGAAGTTATTTGAATTACACAGAGAATGAAAAAATACAAAGGATAGAAATTTGGTCTTTGTTTTTAAGAATTAATTCTATTAGTATTTTGATACATAGTGAATGTTCCATGACTACTCATATTTCTGAATTACTGTGCCTATCTGCTACTCAGAATAGCATTCCATGAGCTTTCTTGGCTGGACAGACTGCACAAACCTCTTACAGATTAAATTTAGAAGAATTTTCTCTGTGTGGTCTTTGCAAATCCTTCACAGTAACTTATAGTTCAAAATGTTAAATTAGGGCTCAGAGACAGCATCAGAAGTAGACTGTGAATTTACAAGAAACTAATGGATACTAATCATCTCTATACTACTGTTTATCTATGTACTGCTTGAAATAAAAAAAAACATTATTACCAAGAACTTTACAGGAAAATGTAAGAAATTGTGGTCCAGCTTGTCTATTCTACTGAAGTAGCCACTGTGAATGCTATACATGGGTTTATAGTTGTCATAGATGTAGTAGAAACAACACACAAATCTACTGAAATACAACTGCATCATGCCAATACAAAAATAACAATGTGTGTCACATCAAGTGTTTTAAAATGATGCCTCAAAGAAAGCAGCACAGTGTTTACACTGTGTATACAAAACATGAGGAGGTGCAGGCACATTCTGGAATACTTGAGACCCTTCAGCTGTTTGCACTTTGGATGCAATATGTGGAATTCCAAGCATCGAGATACCAACGAGAAACGTCTGTGTTAATACTCAGCTTAAAAAGACCAAAGATGTATTTTTTCCATTTTCCTTCCCTTCTAGCTACTTTCTGCAGGGCAGAAGTGATTCTTTTGGACTCCAGAATTTTACACAACAGCAAATGAAGCCAAACAGAGCAGCTGGGGAATTTGTCAGTTCTTATGGCTGACTGAAAAGAGACACGAGACAAGGCATCCCCATTGGTTTAGCTGCTTCCAACTACTTTACAATTAAATTCTTCTCACAAGATGGTAGCAACCATTTGATAGATAAAACACTATCTGGGAAGCTCAGTAAAAAAAGTAGGTAGAATTAGAAATAGTACATGTATCTAGCAAAATACAAATCTGTCTGGAACCCCACAGATTTTGGGAACTACTTCTGATATGCTGCTCGGTGTGCTGTGCTTTCTCTTCTACTTTGTGCCATAGAAAGTTCATCTCTTGAAATTAAATAACGTTTACATTACATGCTAAGATATTGATGGTCAGATGATTCAGATTTTTATTTTATATGGGAAACAATTTTTCTTTGAAAATCACAGTAATTTTACCAAAATCCAAACCAAAACAAAACAAAACAAAACCCTGGAAATAAGAAATCTCCATCTCATTCCAGTGTATTTAGCTAAATGGTAATGTGTCTGTATAAAATCATTTGAAAACAATACTGTTCCAATGTTTTCCTTTTTATTATTATTTACTTCATATATACATATATATGTAGGACATTGCCTTTTTAAATAAAGTTTGCACGGTAATGCAAGAGGGAGAAATTGATCAAGCTGGATATCTTCAGTTCTGTAGATCTCAAATGGAAAGCGTCTGTTGTTTCATAATCAGCTTGTTTTAGAAATAGCACGTTTTACTCCCAGTGATTAATCCCCTACAGAATTATATTCAGGAAGTGTTCAAAGAATTTATTTCTTCAGGGGAGGTTTAATTTTTGAATTTTGAATGCAGTTTGTTATTAAGGAAATGGTAGCATTCTTTCTCCAATTCACTCTTATTTGACTGTATTTTAATTGTTTTAGCTAGAGGCACCTTATTTAGTAATTAAATCAAGCTTCAGTGTGTCTACTAGCTGATGACGCAGACACAATAGGACACAAATGTACTTAGTTCTCCCTAGGTATATTTGCAAAGCTATGTATACAATTTCTACCCACTGAAAATGGATAAATTAATTTCTGTGCTACTTAATTGGTAAACGCAGGAGACTGCTGAAAGCAAATCATTCAAATACGTATAACTATTTTGGTGTGGTCAATTGTGGTCAGTTACGTAGCTCACAAAACAACATTTTTTTTTCTTCTTCTTTTCCTTTTTTTCTTTTTCTTTTGTGTGTATTGCAGGTAGCATAGTGTACCTTGGGATGATGGTGGGGGCATTCTTCTGGGGAGGCTTGGCAGACAAGGTGGGAAGGAGACAGTCACTCCTGATATGCATGTCTGTCAATGGATTCTTTGCATTCCTTTCATCATTTGTCCAGGGGTATGGCTTCTTCCTCTTCTGTCGTTTGTTTTCTGGATTTGGGTAAGCTCCTCTGGTTTTGTTCATTTCTACAATTGTGTGTGTTGATAAAACTTTCCTGTTTACAAAATTTCATTATTTAATGCAGGAATACAGTCTATGTCAGGAGAAAGAGAATTAATCAGTGTGGCTATTACAACTCTTAATAAACCCAAAGGGATAGGACAATTATCTCAGAGGAAAGATATAATATGAAAAAAAAAGTAAAATTGAGTTCTGTTCTTATTTTGCAACAGACTTACTTTGTGAACTTGATGAACTTGCTTAAATGTTTTGTGCCCCAGCTTCTCTATGTACTGCCTGCTCAGTATGCAATATAGCGCACTTCTCACAAATGTACTTTAAGATTTCTCTAGTATTTGCAATGCTGCTAAAGTTTGTACATGCATAATGTTGTTTATAACACCACTGCAGTCAAGACCATCAAATTAATATTGAAATCTTGGAGCATGTCGAACTTTGTTGTTCCTTTCAGGAAAATAAAATAAAATAAAAGGTTTGTGGGTCTGTATTTGCTTTACTTTTAATTTAGATAATTTCTCAATTGGTGAACATTCTTGTTCACAGTCCATAAAGTGTATAATTTTAAGCTTACACAAGCTAAAATTGAGATGCCAAAGTATGTTAGTATAGGGCATCCACTTTAATTGTTCATTCATTGCACTCCGAATAAAAAAAAAAACAAACAAAAAAACATACTTTAAGAAATGGTAGAAAAAATAATTTTTTTTATTAAAAAATAAAACTTCCCTCTTGCTTTCCTATGTTTTCCCTTTCATAAATCACTAAAACAGATGAGAAAGATTCATGGAACTTCCCATTTGCTATTTTCTTTGAAGAAAATGTTTCTATCCAAAAGAACTCTCTTCCTCTCCTTAAGTTCCATTTTATCCTAGGTGTCGGCCACCATAAAACTCATAGGATTTCTTGAATCCGTCCTTCACACCTGCAGGATGAGAGAGGTTCCTTTTTGTTCTATGAGAACATAGTTCTATCAGTTTACATTTCTGGAGCTCATCTTTTTCAGAATGTTCATCTGCTCACTTAATTTAAGAAGGAAGCTTACTTTTCACTTACCAGCTACTCAAGCTGATATTTGTGTCACATCTGGCTTTCATAGAAACAGCATAGAATCATAGAATCATAGAATGGCTTGGGTTGGAAGGAACCTCAAGGATTATCAGGTTCCAAAGCTCCTGCCAAAGGCAGGGCTGCCAGCAGCTACGTCAAGTACTAGATCAAATTGCCTGGAGTTCCATCCAGTCTCACCTTAAACACCTCCAGAGATACAGCATCCACAACCTCTCTGGGCAGCCTGAACCAGCACCGCACCACCCTCAGGGGAAAACTTCCCCCAACATCTAATCTAAATCTCCCTTCCTTTAGTTTAAAACCATTCCCCCTTGTCCTATCACTATCTACCCTTACAAAAAGTTGATTTTCCTCATGTATATCAACTCTCTTTAAATATTGGAAGGCCACAATGAGGTCTCCCCGCAGGCTTCTCTCTTCCAGGCTAAACAGACCCAGTTACTTCAGCCTGTCTTAGGAGAAGTGCTCCAGCCCTTGGATCATCCTCAGAGCCCACCTCTGGACCTTCTTCAGCAGCTCCACTTCCTTCCTGTGCTGGGGGCTCCTGACTTGGATGCAGTACTCCAGATGGGGCCTCACAGGGACAGAATATAGGCATATAACCACCTCCCTCTCCCTGCTGGCCACCCCTCTTTGGATGCAGCCCAGGATATCATTGGCCTTGCAGTCTGCAAGTGTGCACTACTTCCTCCTGTTAAGTTTTTCATCTACTGGGACCCCTAAGTCCTTCTCAGCAAGGCTACTCTCAAGTTCTTCTCCTAGTTTGTACACATATCTGGGATTACACCAACCTAAGTACAAAACCTTGCACTTTGCCTTTTTAAACCTCGTCATTTTTCCCTTCCTTCCTTCCTTCCTTCCTTCCTTCCTTCCTTCCTTCCTTCCTTCCTTCCTTCCTTCCTTCTTCCTTCCTTCCTTCCTTCCTTCCTTCCTTCCCTTCCTTCCTTCCTTCCTTCCTTCCTTCCTTCCTTCCTTCCTTCCTTCCTTCCTTCCTTCCTTCCTTCCTTCCTTCCTTCCTTCCTTCCTTCCTTCCTTCCTTTCCTTCCTTCCTTCCTTCCTTCCTTCCTTCCTTCCTTCCTTCCTTCCTTCCTTCCTTCCTTCCTTCCTTCCTTCCTTCCTTCCTTCCTTCCTTCCTTCCTTCCTTCCTTCCTTCCTTCCTTCCTTCCTTCCTTTCCTCCTTCCTTCCTTCCTTCCTTCCTTCCTTCCTTCCTTCCTTCCTTCCTTCCTTACTTCCTTCCTTCCTTCCTTCCTTCCTTCCTTCCTTCCTTCCTTCCTTCCCTTCCTTCCTTCCTTCCTTCCTTCCTTCCTTCCTTCCTTCCTTCCTTCCTTCCTTCCTTCCTTCCTTCCTTCCTTCCTTCCTTCCTTCTTTCTTTCTCTTCTTTCTTCTTTCTTTTTCTTCCTTCCTTCCTCCCTTCCTCCCTTCCTTCTCTTTTTTTTTTCTTTTTTTTTAAATTCCCCTTTGGATATGATTTTACATTGAGAGGAGCTGCAATAGCAACAGACATATCACATGTCGAGCACCAGAAAACATGGAAGAAGCTGGAATGTTCTTGCTTCAGGGACAAAAAAAGTAAAACAGACAGCGAGGCATAACCGGGGAAAAAAGCTTTCTGAAGGGTCAGAGAGTTATCTCTGGGAAATTTGTGATAATTAAAAGTCAATTAAATATTGAGAACTATTCATGAGATATAAAATCTACTAGGTATATCAAGTTTATAGCGTTCTTCTATCTTCTAGAAAATATGAAAATATCTGAAGAAGTATCTGATAGAACAACATTTTATTTATGGAAAATTCTTTGAAACTGATTTTCCTCATATTCTCTTGAAGTCAAAATATGTTTATAGAAGAGAACTGTTGAGAGAAAAATAAAAATAAAAATTCCACCCTTCTGATCATGTTTTTGCATCTGAAAAACATATTAGTATTGAAAATTTTGCATTGCCAAAAACTGAATGGTGTGGAATAAAAAACAGTAGAAACAGTACTAAGATACTTCTGACTAAAAGGCATTGGGAGATATGAAAGTCTGAAAGGTGGACTTAAGCTAATGAAAAGAATAAAGAAGTGCTGAATAGTCTGCAAAATAATTTCCTTTTACGAAAAATAATACAATAACTGAGATCCCTCCATTGATTAATCCAAAATCCGAAAGGATTCAAAAGGAAATTGAATCCCAAAGACTGATAAAGCTCCAGGAATGCTTTAGACAGTAGGTTTCCTACTAAAGTGGTTTCTCAGTAGCAGAACATTACTTACAATATCACTGCTAACTTGAATGGAGGAGGATTTGTTGCCTATTCAACTCCAGCAGTAGGAAACATTAATCTTAGAGAATTTTATCTAGCCTTCTGTTACAGAAAGTAAGATGTTTTTCATTTAGTTTCTAGCTTACTGTTTTTGATACTTTTAGATGATTTTAGATGCAGTTTCTCTAAATCCAACACCTCAGTTCAAAATAAAGTTCTTAAAAATGCACTATTTTTTATTAATTAGCCGATGCTAGGGTTGCCTTGAGGTAAACAGAAATGATACAACTTGGGAAAATGTATCATGCTGATCCAGCCCTAATATTGCTCCAAAAAGTAATCAAGCTTTCATGAAGCACAAGGTAACTGAAGTGATGCTTCACTGCCTGAGAATGAAAGTCTTTCTCAGTGTGAACTGTCATGTAGTATTCTTTTTCCTAAGATGTTAAACATCCTTATCGGACACCTTTTTTAGCTGTCCCTCAGAAAACATCTCCGTAGGGTTACTGCAGTACTCTTTCCACATTACCAACATCTAACATAAAGCACTGGTGTCAGTGTAGTGATATTAAACTCATTGTTCAGATTAGATTGCGATCAAATCCTACACACCTTTGTGGGGGACAACAGTTACAAAGAATAAAAAACTGTGTATGAAGTTTATTTTAACTAGCATGTTGGAAGTGACTGCCATGTAAATCCACCAAATGGTTATTTACTGCCATTTATGTTTATTGCGTATAGTGGCAAGAAACTTCATATTTTTCTATATCCCCATTTTCTGAATGACCAAGACAGGAAGGACAGGTCTATATACACAAGATCTCCAAAATTTTCCAGCATATTTATGGCCATGTGAACACAACACAGTTGTACAGCACAACTACACAAGCTGTTGCCTTCAAGAACCTTAGATCTTAACCAACAGGCTGCTTTTATAATTGTGTGCCATTGGTATTCATTATTATGTTGAAGCTATCTTTTGTATCTTCGTGCTCATTTTCTCTATTTCTTTCTTGCATCGCCTGCCCTGTTACAATCTTCCTGCCTCTAATTTCTTTGCAACCTCCAGCTGTCTCCCACCCATGGCTATCAGAAGATGTACACTGAGAGCTAATGAACAGCTTGGCAGGTGACTGGCTTCGGAGTTGATAGTGAGTGCCAAAAGGGCTGATATGCTTCTCAGGCAAGCCAAGAAAGCAGCTGGCCAGTTCTGATCTTTTCAAATAGCTTTGGTCCCAGGCCTTCCTTCTCCAGATATGGGTAAAGGCTGACTGATGTAAACCTGACCCAGCAGGTTTTTGTTGTGTGAGGAGAAGACAAGATTGTAACGGGAAAGGAAATTTATACAAAAGGGAGAGAAAGACTGGAAGACTGATACACATAAGCAAGGTAGATAACCTATTCAACATATAATCCTAAAGAGAAAGCAGAGATTTGAAAAGAGGAGTGAAAAAGATTGAGAATCAGGTTTGCAAAAGACTTCATAAACTCATAGAACAACCCAGGTTGGAAGAGTCCTTGAAAGGAAAGGTCTTTGAAAGAACATTACATCCAACCTTCCACTGGACAATTGAGACTAGATGATATGCATCCTGTCCAACCACATTTTGAAGGTCTCTGTTGAAAGGAATTCTATCACACCAGTAGGGAAATTGCGCTATTTGCTTCATTGTGAAAAAATGTCTTCTTTACATCATGTTGAAACCTTTCCCAGTGCAGCTTGTACTCACTGACTCTCGTGTTCTCCATGTGAAGGGAGAGTCTCCTTTCTTTTATTAGCCACCCTTTTAGTGGAAATACGGTGATAAGGTTATGCCTGAACCTGTTTTTCTCCAGAGTGAAATAACTGCTTCAGCCTTTCTTCATAAAGCTGATTCTCCAGGTCTTTGGTCATCTTTATGGCCCTCCTCTAGCCACTCTCCAGACTGTGTCTGGGGACCAGAACTCCAGTTGTGGCCTGTGGGATGATCACATCTCTATCTCTGCTTTTGTGCTTTTCAATGCTGGCAGCTTATCTAACATGTCTAACCGATGAAGTACTGCAAGAAAACTCTTTGTAATTATATGCTTTCATTTGACATCAAATTTGTCTTAACTCTTTTTACTGATGTTCAAAAAATTGAGGAATTAATTATTAACTCATCAGTTTCCATCAGAACTGACTGCATTTTAGAGTTCTGTAAATAATCACGTGAAACTAGCTCAGAGACTCTTGCTATTATTAACATATGGACCATATGTGTACCTGGAAAACATCTTCTCTGGTATACTTAGTCCAAAGAAGCACTTTGTAAAATGATCAACAATCTATGATCTACACCATGCTGCTGTTTTATAGGGCATTATCCATCAGTTCATAAGGTGAACAAATTGGGCTGCTTATTCTCACATATTTTGATGATCTAATGGATGCTCTAGAAGGAGAACAAAAAAGATGCTTTTAGTTGAATTTGTACAAGTATGAATAAAAAACTATTAAGAAGAGGAAAAAGTAGGCGTGAGTGGAGAAAAGATGATGATAGGCTGCATCCAAGTATTGGAAGCAGAATAGTAAATGTGTTTTGAACTTTTGGACATAGTAAGTCATCAGTAATAAGGTGAAAACTTGAAAAATACCAACATACACAGAAGCAGTCTTTGAGCCTAAATCTTCTCCAGATTTGGATGTGCAGAAGCCAAGATATCACGGGAGAAGAACACCATCCTTCTCTGTGCATTTAGTATTTTTTAATGGTTTTGTTGGTGGTGGTGGTTTTGGTGGTTTTTTGTTGTTGTTGTTGTTTTTCCTAATTATCTCTATTCCTATGTGCCTGTATTGCCTCTATTCAAAGAGGCATTTCAAGCCTCTTTGGCTAGCGAATCTGCAAATTAAAAAAGGCTCCCTGAAGCCAGAGGCTCCTGAATGCCTCGCCTAAACGTTGTTTTCATTTATCCTAGCTCTCACACTGAGCAGCTGCCAAAATCTGTTGTGACAAATCACAGCTATGAAGATAGGATAGCAGGCATTTATCACCTTTGCTTGTGACAACAAAAAATGCAAATGTACCTTAGTTTAGTATTTGTTTCAGTAAATTGAACTCTCTCCTGTGGTGTGTTATTTAAATCTCCTATTGATTGCCTCCTCCTGATAATCTCACAGAAAATTATGAACAGAAAGCATTCCGAAATAACACTCTGGAGGCATCGCTTTCAGTTGGGGTGATTTTTTTCTAAGATCAGAAATTGAATTAGTTTAGTTTCTTATTCATGTATTGCCATTTCTACCTGGATAACTGTTAAGTTTTTTGAAATTAAAAAACAACTAACCGTAAAACTTACAAACAAACAAACAAAAACAACAAGAAAGAACCCACACCCTGGTCAAAATGTTGAATACTGTGGGAATACAATTCAGTGCTGTGACTGAGCCCTGAAGAGTAAGAAGTTACTGCTGTAAGACACTTAAACCTTGGGAAAAGGAGAGCCCACAGGCCCTAGAACAACACTGAGGTGGCAGGGCACACCCAGCTACAGCAAAATGAACCACGATTCTTCTCTTCACCATGTTGCTTCCATTATTCCTCATCCCAAGATAACCTCCTAGTGCATTCTCCCCCACAGCCTGTGTGATGACAATACCCTGGCAAAATATTTTAAGTGTTTTTAACCATGAAAATAATATGAGATACTGCCCACCTCTTTGCAGAACTTGCGAAGAATGTTAGAGCTAACAGGCCCGCAATAGTACATTAATTTTTAAGGTAAGAGTTTTCTGGCAGTACTTTGTCAAGAGTTACCCAGAAGAAAATGATAGAACAGCATGTAACTTCTCAGTGCAGTATTCCACCGCTATACCAGAAGAAGTGTGATTTTTATTAGGATTTATATTCCATTTCTGTATTCATGTGTTCCTTTCTGATATTTGTTTTAATCTGTTATAAGATCCTTGGTTTTGCTCTCAGTTTACCCGTCATCGAAATGACAGCATAAATACACATTTATCTCTAAAGTTGAGTTAAAAAATTGAACAGTGCAAGACACTGCTTCTTGTAAGGATGTGATCTGTTATGTGAGAGTATCTCTTCAGACTTGATAGGTATTTCTTTCAGCAGGAAATTACAGCCCACAAGGACTTGTTTTGTGTATTGAAGAGGTAAAAACAGTGAAAGATTACCTGGAACTTGGTACTGAATATGGTACATATTTGTGTTACACTAAGTTTTGCAAAACCAAATTGAGGTCTTTTTATTTTCCCATCTGACCTTTAGATGCTGTTTATTCTTGCTGTATTAAAAACTGTGAATATTATATGAACACATGGACTTTTCCATTACAAAAATTATGTAGAAAGCAAGCACGAGCTTAGCAAATTACATCTTTTTAAATAGGAATGTAATAAGATGTGTTAGTAATGCATTTGTCATTTTGTGACTTCCTGTTTGCCTAAATCATGGATTGAAGATTAAGAGAAATACCTATTATTCTCTGGGAAAATTACTAACATTTTCAGTAAAACAGAGCATGTTTTGACGCTTGACAATAGATGGCCATGATTTGTGTGAAAGTTAGCACTTTGTGCTGGTTTCTGTTCCAAAGGCCAGCACACCAAATATACTGAAGTGTATATACAGTTTTCATGGAAATCTTTGACAAAAATTGTATCCAGACTGATGAAAGTGTATTGTTCTCCAGTACATGGTGCAATTAAAAAAATACAACCTTGCTAGAAATCTGCTTGTAATTTAGGTTTTAAATGACATTAACTATGACCTAGCTCTCACTATAGCTAGCTGTTACTCTCTCCTTTAATGCATGGTATGTCTCTCCTTTTAGGATTGGTGGAGTGGTGCCAACTGTCTTCTCCTATTTTTCGGAAGTGCTTGCTCGGGAGAAACGAGGCGAACACCTGAGTTGGCTTTGTATGTTTTGGATGATTGGTGGTATCTATGCTTCCGCAATGGCTTGGGCAATCATTCCTCATTATGGTAAGGAAAACATCTCCTGAAGTTCTCTCTCTCCTAATAAAATAGTAAAGTTTTTAAAGTATAGATTAAACATATCAGTTCTCAAAATAATTTTTCTGCTGCTAAAAGAAAACAACTTTCTTTTGCAGGAGGTGAGAATAGGCCATACCCTAAGTAATAGTACATTACAGAGTAAAAATTAGCATATATCCATGCTTAGTCATATTCTTTAGATTACTGGAAAGCTGGACAAATAGAAATGTAGCCAGTACTACCATTGAAACAAGGGAGAACAGCTGATTTGTAGACTTGCTTCAGAGAAAATATCTTTTGAAATGCCAAGTGTCAAATTTCTGCTAACTTTTTTGTTTTTGTTTGGAACAGACAAAATCTCAGTTACACTCTCTTAAGAAAGAAGAGTTAAGATTGTCTTAATGTTTGCGATGGTAGTTGTAAATGTAAAGCTGTGTTGGATGTTTTGTTCTTAGTATACCTATACGGTGATGCAGAAATAAGAGATATCAAATAGAGCGCCCTTAAATATGGTCAGGCTGAGTGAGGGGAAATATGACAGGAAGGTTGCAGTAACTGAAATTATGTGTACATGCAATATAAACTACTTTGTGAAAGAACTCTACTCTATTGACATCATTAAACATTAAGCGCAGGTAGAGGATCTACTCAGTCTCCTGGTTCTGCCTTTCAGAGGAGCAAAGTTCTCACAGGCCTTCAGGGTTGTTGGGAATTCTCAGCTGTTTTTAAAAATCAGGCTCTGTAAGGACTTCTAGCTGGCATTCTCCAAGACAAGTAGAGCAACTCTGTGAGCTAGATAGCATACCAAGCAGTTTTCTTGAGCCAAGCAGTGACATTTATCGAAATTGGATTGTGCAGGGGAGGAAAAAATTTAGGAGATTTGCCCAGAGTGATTGGAGCATTTAGCAGGCAGTAGTGCCCAGAAATAAGTTATAACCATGCAGACCAATCAAATACGTGGACTCTTGCACTAAAATTAATTTTAGACTGTACATTCAGCCAGAATCTCTGTCCTTAACCTTGGCTTTTGGCTTTGGATTGCTGAAATTAGAGAAGAATCTTTGCTGGCAAGACACAGTGCTTATATATAGAGATTTTTATTATTATTATTATTATTTCCAATTAGTAAATTGCTCTGAGCACTTTTTTTTTTTTTTTTCATTTTTAATATATTTTTATTTCCCTTACCATTCAGTGAAAAATGCAAACAATGGTTTAAACAGAGTGTCTGATTTCACTGTAGATTTCGTTACTTGATAACCTTCACTGAAATGCTTTAAAATATGTTACAGGGCAGTGTATCTCAATGAATAACAATACACATCCCAGTACTAAAGCAATGGCACTGGAGGGAATTGTTTTCTTCTTCCTAGTAGTAGAAGAATACCAATAGAAAAAACCATGCTGCTCTTTTTCAGTTTTGTGTGTGGTAGATTTCTGCAAAAGTATATATAGGAAACCACTTAAGACAGAAGAATGTAAAAACCATTTTCAAAAGACAGTGTTCTTCAGCTATAGCTGTGCAAATTAATCTCTTGCAGTCTAGTAAGTAAAGTCATAATAGCCAAAGGGAGGGCTAATAAGGAAGCTGCAAACAGCAGGTGCAATTGTTTCTCATAGGAAAAGAAGAAGGTTTATACACCATTTTGGAAAATTTAAGCAAAGTACATCCTCAGATTGGCTGAGGTCTTCCAAGTGTTTTTACTGCAAGTTAGACTTTGCACTATCTTGTCAAGTTTAAAGCCTTTGTTTTACTGCCTGGAGCTACTCTGCTGAGAATCAGATTGAAGATGCTTCAGTTTTGTGATCGTGATGTTCCGAGCTCATAGGCACTGCAGAGTACACCCAGGTCAAATACTGCTCTGAAACTGCGGAAGGTGTGTTCATGCAGTGCTGTATCCTTCTGCAAACACTCCTGGTCAGGTTAATGCTGTCTGTAATCTCCACATCACTTGTATCACTTGCATGCTTGAGGACTCCTGTAGAGCAGCTTTCTCTTTTAGGATTTCTGTGTGATTTCCCTTGAATATTTTTGATGGAATTAAGCAAAGATGGATCTTTTTCTCCAGACCACCTTCAGTTCTTCTCATTAATCATATCTCCACCAACCAGTAAGAAAAATGTAATTATAAGCAATGCATACAGCCACTTCTAAGGCCCATTTATATAGTTTACAGGAATTTCTGAGCTCTCTGCTTCTCATCTGAGGAATAAACAACGTTCATTTTTCCTATATGAACACTGAAACTACTCAAAGGCAGGGCATGAAGCTGTAGCTATTGAAAAGCAATAAACTGCCATTGAGCATAGTAAAGTTATTCTTAAATGGATAGAAGAATAGCAGACCAGCATCACTGAGTCATCTTCTTGATATATATATATTTTTTTTTTTTCTCAGTTTTATGGTTGTATTCCTTTATTTCCCACTGATTCTTATATAAGACATTTTAAAAGGTCCTAGATTCACAGCTGATATATACTATCTATCTGCCTCCAAGACAACAGTGAGCCTATACCACTTCAGCTGTTCAAGATTTAGCCGTATCTTTCCCTGATAAAATGAAATCTAAGCTCAGTTTATCTGTTTCTGCTCAGGCCGCTCAGGAATGTCTGAAACCAGAGAGAGATTTTAAAAACATGTAATACAGGGAAGCTAACAGTTGCCTTGGCATCAGTGTGTTGTTAAGAGAGGAATCGGGGTGATGTAGTGCTGCAGTGACCGCATACTGAAAGACTAATTTCATCTGGAAGGCAAGCGAGTTCCAAGCATTCTTTAAGTCTAGCTGTTGGCTTCTGTTTCAAATTTGAAAATGGATGCAAATTCGTTCAGAGTTCCTTACAGAGGAGTTGAGGTCATGGAGAAGCTATTAGAAGAAACATCTGCAGACAAATGCTTCTAATTGCAGTCAATTAACAAAATCCCAGACCAGGCTGCTGTGAATAAATGGCTTTATGCAGTACTTCAGTCAGGCTCCATAGGAAGGATAATTACCATTTTATAAACCATTTTGCAAGTGCAACTTTAAATTTAGCATAATATTTCAAGGTGGATTACTTCAAAGACAGTCAAATGCATCAAATGTGTATCTCAGTATTCTTTAAAAGACTCATTTCTCAAACAATGAAAAACCTTAACAGTGAGAAATTACATTTCAGTGTAAAATCTTGATAGTGATGTATTACCTTTTCATTACACTAAATTTATGTCTTTGTTCAAGGATAGGAATGAAAAGGACTCACCCAACTTTTTTAGCCATTTTACACCTTTGTTTTAAAAAGTTGCAAAGTTATCGATTATACAAAATACTGCCTTCTGTACGCTGTGTTATTTTTTATAAGAGCCTAAAATGTTATTGCTGCAGATCTCAAAACTGAACATCAAGGAGCACTAGTTAAAGATTTCCATTTATTAATACTTTCTGTTTTGGTATTGAGTTATTCAGTTGTTTTCAGTCTGCATAGACAGCAGAAATATTCCCTGGATTCTTCCTGCTTAACAACAAACATAGTAACCTCACTGATTTACCAATCTTATTGATCTTATGAGAAGTTGAATATGGGGTGGAAAAGAAGTTAGACTGCTAAGGAAGAGAACTGGAGATCACTGGAAGTCTAATCAGGATGGTGTGAATATTGAGGCTCCTACATATAAACAGCAGTTGAATCTCAAGATCGAGAGAAAAGAACTGTGTAGAGCAACTGAAGGGCAGCGTCACGGATAGAATGAATTTGCACATTCCTCTTTTACACCACTTGCAGAATGATGACAATTTCATTTGCTTTTTTAAAAGATCAATAAAGCTAATCAAAAGTTCATTATGTTTTTAGCTGTGTTTACAAGTTATGGGATGGAGTCTTTATCACCATTGATTATTATTAGTTTCTTGGTTGTATTTTGCAACTTAATGGGATTTTCTACAATCCGTTAGCTATGAACTAAACTTGTAAGCATAGCTGTGTTAGAACAACAATATTCACAACAATTTGTAACTTCACCTCTCTATGTAGACAACACAGTGCAGTGGGATTATGCAACGGGTTAAGACTGTCAGTGCAAAAATCAGATCCAAGTACTTAGACCTAACATTTTGTTTAGGCTGGTGTCTAAATTACATCACCTGAACTATTCATCTTTCATCAGCAGAGACTTTTTTTCCACTTACTGAGCAGCCACTTGTGTATGTAAAAGACGACATTCTATAGAACTACACAAGGAACACTAGAAGATGTTTCCATTCCATTTGCAAAGAACAGACAAGTTGTCCTGTGACTGAAAGAGAAGAGGCTTCAAGTTATATTCCCACTAATGTCATTAGAAATTTTTTAAATTAAGAAAGTGAAGTTTTGCAGAATACCTAATACATATAGATATGTTTTACAGATACACAATAAATATGGCTATAGTAAACATCTATATAGCTATATATATAATCATATATACAGATTATTTTTAATTGCTTTTTTACAGTTATACGGAGCTTAAAAATACAGACATCATAAAAGTGTCTGAACTACGGACTCAAAACTCGGGTTTGCAGAACATTGTATTCAGGAGACAAACCATGACTTCTATTTTTAAAAGGCTTAATAAACTCAAAGATAGGTGCAGTGAAGTACTTACATCTACTGTCAAAAACTATTGCAGTATCTCCACCACCACGGTTTTCTATGGGCACGTAAGACCACTGCCTGACAAGGTTACATTGCACACTGAACTTTCCATCCCCATGGCTCTACTGATTCTGAGAAGTCTTTTCATGGGCACAGGAACTCCTAAGTAGCCTTTATTTCTATGTGCAGTTGTGATGACAGTGCAAAGATCTGTTCTGTTTTGTGTGAATGGCTTGTTAGGTGGCCTGAATAGGATTCCTTTTGTAATATTGCTGAGTGGAAGTGGATCAGTTTGCCTGGAGAAATTAACTTTATTGGCTATCAAAAAGATCTTAATTTCACTTTTTTGGTAGATGTCTCTAGAGTAGCTTCTGTAGTATTTCCTGTTGTCACGTTTGCTTTGTTCTTGTGACATCCACTTGGAGATTAAAAAGGTAAACACGCCTTCAAAACTGCAATAAATGCGGATGTGGAGACAGAGATCTAAAGGCTCAGAGTTAAACTCAGAGCATGCTCAGCACCAGGCAGTGTTAATGGAGGAGTTAAGCTCAGCTTGCAGTAGACTAAACTGAGGAAACAATGGACTAGAATTATTTAGTGGCATTTCAGGAAAAAAAATAAAAAATCTCCCATTTTCTATCTTTCTGTTGGGATTAAAGGTTCCTTAGTGAAAAATGACTGCAACAATATTGGGATCAAAAATCATATTCCAGTGTTGTGCAGTATTCATGGTTCTATAGGACTTGATGATTCTCCAGGAAGCTAAAAAGCAGAAGGATCTTAGTGACCATCCATCTTGCAGTTCTGATGAGCAGATCTGGATCCTTCTGAGAGGCAGCAGCTGTGAGGGATTTCAGACACAGAGATTTCAGTCTGGCCTATTTAAGGGATACAGGTGTCTCAAAATGAAGCCAAGAGGTTGCACTCTTCTGTAGTAATGATTATTTCAAATGAATGCCATGAAACAATAGTTGCCCAGTATTAAATATGACATGATATATACTTTAGATAATATAATAAAAAGCAGATTTTTCTGTCATTCAGCATTTATTTTTGTGGAAATTGAAAAGTTAGTGGTGGGCAGATTTATGGAGATTAGAAGCCAGATTTTTTGCTAAAACACACACATATATAATAATATATATATATAAAAACCATATATATATATAGCCATACATATCCATCTCAAATAATCTTTTGGATTCTTCTCTAGTTATCAGTTTAGTTCTGCATGTGAATACAAAAAAATCTGTGATGATGGTGGAAAAATTTGAGTCAACTTCATTATTAACAGTCTGTAAGAATAGCTGTTACTTACCACATTGCACAGAATAATATCTGTAAAACATGTTTAGTTAGAATTTGTTCAGATCTATACAATTTAGAGTGTCAAAACTGATGGTGATGCTGTAAATAAGTGGCTGCTTCTTAACAGATACTGGTTCTTTTCAGATATTTCATATATATATTTCATATATAGCACTTCTAAATTCCAAAATGTACATTAGAGGTGGTTCTAAGCACCAGACAAAAAGCCCAGTTTTCCCTCATGCCTATTTCGCCAACTCTTCCCACCATTTCATCAGCAGCAAAGTTCCTAAAAGCTTATAAATGTGTTATAAATCATCAGTTTGTCTTAGGCAAAGGATCACTGAGTTTCTTCTTCCACCTTTCCTTTGCTGTAGTCCCTAAAGGGGAATTTGATAATCTCCACTGCTGTGCACCCATCCAATCAAAAAGACGGGTTGCACTTACATGATTTATAATAAAAATAGCCATGCTCGACTGATTTCATATTGCTGCATCACTGCAGTGTCTACACCCTAAAGAACTAAGGGGAAAAAAATTCTTTTGTATCTATAGAGATGATTTACTGTGGTTGCTTTTACGTCAACATCTAATCAACATAAACTGAAAACAGGAAGAACAGTTACATTTGTTCAAAGTTGGAACATCTTGAAATAGGATGCCATCACTAATTTAGATATGCACGAGGGCCATCGATGATGTCTTTTCTAATCTTGCAGAAAGAAAAGAAGAGAAAGGCATGATTATCTGCAAAGGGAAAAGGAACAAATAGCTCATGGGTGATAAGACAAAAAGTAATGACCTGAAATTCTAGGAAAGAAGAAGTAGTATGGAAAGGAAGAGCCACTTCCTAATAGTCTGTTAGTTAAACATCTGACTGAAACTCCTATAGAAGTAGTAAAATCTCAGTCACTGAATGTCTTTTAAAAAGATCAGCTAAATATATTTTGAGAATAACATAGGGGCAATCACTGCTTCTGTCTTGGATCAAGTGGCTGCACTTTGCAGGGGGCACCCTGCATAGACCCCTCCATCCCTGTTTTCAAAGAGCTATTAAATGAATGTGGTTGCTCCAGACAGTAGTGATGAAGGACAGAAAAAGGCAGGAAAAAGAAAGCAGAGACAAAATGAGGAGATAAGGTCAGAACATAGAAGAAATAGAAGACAATCAAAACTAATAATTAAAGAGCAGTATTTGTTATTTCCAAAACATGTGGGAAAATGCTTGTCTATCAGACATTTCTTACTGGTAGCTCCAAAAGAAAGAGAGATTATTCTGTTGAGTGTTCTGGCAGAAAAATTAGTGAAAAGGCATTTTGAAAATCCTGCGCTCCTAATTAAAAGGAATATATATATATATTCATTTTTTCTAAGACTTTTCCTCCTCCTGTGCCTTTTCATTGAAGCTCAGAATAAACCCAAGCCATAGCAGCAGCCAATTTGTAAAAATCAGAGTCCAAGGCACATTTTCTGTTATGCAGTAATTCCTGTTCTCTGCAGATCTGTTCTCTGCAGATGTCTCACTTTTATTAGTAGTCAAGAACAAAGAAATATGCCAAAGAAAATGTGCGAGGGAATAGTTTCTTGTGTCTTTTCTCAGTAATAAAGAGCCCATTAATGCAAAAATGTATCTGCAGAATTTTAAAGCAATCTTCTTGGAGGAAACATTTTCTGCACATTTTAAAAGCAGCAGCAGCAGCTCTTTAATTTTACCTTCTTTATACATAATTTTCCTTTGTGATAAAACTTGTGGTTTAAGAATCCATGAATCTGTGGGTGCCATAGCCAATGGAAAATACTGTTGGTCATCTAAAAGATGTTGGAGTTTTGTTAGTGTTTAATCTGAATTAACTATAGTGCTGTAGTGCTGCACAAATCGAATAGATCAGACATAAGGGCATCTCCTTTATAATATATAATGCAACACATATACTATATGATGCAGTGTCTGTTGGTCTGTTCAGCATTCCACTAAGAGGGAAAATGATCCCCTGTGTGCTGTACTCCTCCACACTTAGTGCATTGTCATTAATTCTGTATCCTGAGGGATGAAACTTCAAAAATCTAAGTTAATTAGAGTGGGTACAAGATAGTTTTAATGTTACCTTGATTTATCAACTCCTACTCATGTACAGTTCTCATTCTGAAATAAATCCTAAGAAATAAGATTATGTTAAATGTGTGTACTTTAAAAAAATAATCTTCATCTTTGGAAACAAAAATGACAGAACACAGCAGAATTTAAAACAGCTGCTTATGCAAATCCAGCTGGGAAAGCAAAACAGATCACTTTGTTTATCAGTTTGTTGTTTTCTGTCCCCTAATATATTGTTTGATATGGTCATTTAGATGTTTACATTTGCAAGCCTTAGAAGCTTAAGTAGCTTTTAGCACATCTACTTACTGATCACTAAGGATGCTCATTAGTGAGCTTCAAGTATAACCTTCTGCTGGGTTCTTTAGTTTGACTGTGAATGAGAAAATTTGTTTATCTGCAGGTTCAGTAAAAGCCTAATGATATTTTGTGAGAAAAGGAATTACAAAGCCTTGTTTCCTAAGGGTGCCTTGTTTCCTAAGGGTTTCTGGTCATCCCTAAGTGATCCTTATTAGTAATAAGTGATGCTTATTAGTTCCTTTCTCTCTACTCTTTGTTTGTGAGGAATATAACAGAATCACAGACTGGCTGAGGCTGACAGGGACTTCTGGATCCATCTGGTGCAACTCCTGCTCAGATGGAGTTACACAGGACCCTCATTCATGCAGCTTCTGAAGATCTCTGAAGGGGTGACCCCACAGCCTCTGGCAACCTGTGCCAGTGCTCCTACATCTGCACAGCACAGACATGGTTCCTGACATTAACAAGGAATCTCCTGTGTTCCAGTTTGTGCTCATTACCTCTTGCCCTCACCATCACTGAAGAAAGCCTGCCACCATCTTCCTAGAACCCTCCCTTCAGATATTCACAGATATTCTCCTGAGCCTCCTCTTCTCAAGGAAGAACAGTTCCAGTTCTCTGAGCCACTCATCATAGGAGAGGTACTCCATTGCCTTCATCATCTTGTTGGCCCTGCATAGGACTCTCACCAGTAGTTCCACATCTCTCTTCTACCAAGGAGCTTGGAACTGGGACTGAATAGTCCAGGTCTCATAAGTGCTGAGTAGAGTTGCAGTTTTTCATATCCTCCCCACAGTAACTTGCACATTATAGCCTCTTTCTTGCTTTGCTTACCTCAGAGAAAAGGCAGCACCTTTGTGTTCAAGTCAGATCTGGTGGTGTGACCACTATGCACTCCTGGTATCCAGGCTGAGGGACCACTAACTTGTGCCTTTTCCTCTCTGCACTGATAGGGCCTATCGCCACTGTTTAGGCAGTGCATTTCACGTGCTTTTGGGAAATACGGCTGCCTTTGCAACCGTTTCTCCCTGTCAGATTTGATTGAAATAAGTCAATGGTTTTTAACAATGTAGGTGGAGGAACTAACAGACAGATAAACAGACTATTGCCATTAGCATCACTACCTAATGCCATAGACATAATTTTCCAAAGAAGCCGTAGTAATTGTTATAACAACAAAACAACAGACTCTTCTCAGGCTTAGTTTTAATGAAAACTTATTTCTCACAATCAATCGGCCTTGATTATAAATTAAGAAAAATTGCTTGAAGTTAATTAACCTCCCTTGCAATTCTGGCCAGTTGCCACCAGAAGTGTCTACAGTATCAGACATCACAATAGTTGTTTTGTTTTGTTTGTTTGTTTGTTTGTTTGTTTTTCACTTCCAGAAACAAATAATATGCTAATTCTGATAAGATTTCTTCTTTGTTCTTTTATTTTTTTTCCCTTCATCTCCTCAGAACTGATACTGACTGAAGCAAGAAGATCTCTAACTCTCAGTTCCTCTCATGCTCCTTGAGTCTGTATTATCTAGTTTCCATTCTAGAGCAGGGGTTATTTGTTTAGGGACGTCAACTGTCTCGGTCCCCATGCTAGCTGTTACTTGAAGGTAGTAGTGCCATAAAAAGAGAGAAATCACAACTGAAAAGATCTTGATAATGCTGTTAGATTTATTGAATATAAGGGCTGAACTGAAAGTAACGTCTCCTATTTTATTACGTCAACGCACAATGTCAGTGGCTGGTATGGCAGTAGGGGTTGAACCTTCCCACCAATATCCCATTACATTTTGTTGCCACATGACAGTTGGCAGCAGAGGGGCAGTCTCACAAAACAGCATCTGACATGGAAGTGTGTATGAAGCAAAGGTGTGGCATTGAATTCCTCCAAGCAGGAAAAGTGGCACCCACTGACATTCACTGACACTACCTGAGCGTTTCTGAAGACCAGACAGTGGACGTGAGCACAGTGAAGCAGTAGGTGGTGTATTTCAGCAGTGGCAACAGCAGGTCATCTCCATTGGGGCAGATATTTATAAGTGTGGCATGCAGAATCTTGTTTATTGCTGGTGAAAATGCACAGCTTATTGTAGTGTCTACATTGGAAAATAGTGTTTTGTAGCTGATGTATAATATGATGTATCACATAGTGTTATTGAGTTCTTTGTATCTGTTGTAGTTTCCATAGTAATACATGGTAACTTGTGTATTATTCGTTGTTTATTTAATCACAGAATCATGGAATCACCAAGGCTTGAAAAAGCCTCCAAGATCATCAAGTCCGACCCACAAACTGTAGTGTTCTTGATCCCTTTTGTAGTTACATTTGAAACACTTCAACTGCCTCTTGTAAGCAAAAATCTCTTCCTCACTGTGGACAAAGAGGACAGATTGCAACTGGAAGTCACTATTACTGATTTTGTGTTGGCAAATAATATTGTATTGAAAGACACTGAGCAAAGTTTGAACTTAGGTCCTCTGACACATAGTATAGTCGGTACAGAAATATCCATATATTCAGTTGATCAGGTTAGAAGGTGTGACCATGTGCATTTGGTCACATCATTAAATTACATAAACTAACTACCTAGTCTGTCTGTCTCTCTTAGTAATATGATATTGTTCCTTATTTATTTGCTTGAAACTAAAATTTAAAAAGATAGTAAAAGATAAATAGCAAAATAGGAAATCAGACGACAATCACAGCACCCAAATGGTTGTGGAAACAACCAACACACAAGGATTTTTTTGTGCAGTGAATTCCAAAACAAATTAAATTTAACAAGGTTACATTTTGAAAGACCTCCTTGAATTGTGTGGATGCCCGTGTTATTGCACTGCGGCAGAATGCAGAAGATGAAAGGCGCATCACTGGTAAATGAACCATCCTTTCCCCGTTCTTCAGAAAATGTTGCAGCATTTCAATGATTGCTTTGTTTGTAAAAGTTAGACTAGATAAATAGGCCCCATTGTCTTTTCATGAACTGCAGTGTTTTATTGTGCCTTTTTTCTGACTGTCCTTTTTGATTAATTGCTTCTCTTTTCTTGTTCACCATGAGCCCATCGTTTAAATATCCTTAGTCCAGATGCACATAAATCACTGGAAGTCCCAGACCAGGACAGGAGCACTTACATTTTCAATTAGCTTCTACACTTAACAGCTGTTATTAACAGTGTCTGCAACAACTTCTCACACCAAATGCTTAGCTTTATGACAGTTCTTACAAATCCACAGTAAAATAATTCCAAGGTTTGAACCATATTTTTCTCTGATTGCACGTGCATATCAAATGTGTATTTGAAACCATTGTGGCTTTGCCCTCATTTTGTGAGATAGGGTACAGATGGCACCACAGAAAGCACACAGAGATTACTGAATGTATTTTCCCTATTGGTAGAGCACAGTCACCATTCATCAACAGTGTAATCAGATTTTGTCACAGGCAAAAATTTCAGACTACTTCACAGGGCATTTAGCCATTTTACACTGTTAGATTTTATCATCTGTTGGCAATTTGCTATATCAGTACTCACAGGTGCTGTCCAAACAGTCATATCAAATTTCATATGCAATCTGTTTATCAATTGGGTGTAGTAAAATAAAGGAATGGAAAATACTAATGTAGAAATGTAGAGGTAGAAATCAACAAGAAATCGAAAGTGAGATCCTACAAACAAAATCTGAAAGCTCTTCCTAGTACCATTTGATTTCATGGGCTCAGGATGCATACTGACCACAGTATTCTTAAACTCTGACAGCAGCTTCTTGTAAATGTGCACTCATTATTCTTCCTTTTAACATCAGTTGAATCTGCTTAATCTGTGGTCTCTGGAAAGCATGACAGAGCTCTTTCTTCGTAGACAGACAAGCATCCAAGTTACAGGGGTGATTGAATACTGAGGTTGCCAAAGCTGTTCTCAGAGTTGTCTCTAGCAGATTTTACCTCTTTGTTCTGAGGGTTGTAAAGTTCTGTAAGTGAGCAGCTGCACAGAGCCACACTCAAGCAAGGACTTTGCAGAATTACATGAGTGCATAAATCTCTCGGGCCACAGACTCAGTCAGCCAAACAGCCAGATCAATTATGTGCCACAGTGCTTGTGATGAGATTTCTGATGGTATCAGCACAACATTAACCCTTAGTGGCCTAGAACTCTGTTTTGTGTTCTATTTTCTATTCATTGTTTCTTTTCATGTTGTGGTTGTTGTTTGTTTGTGTGAAGTATGTGATTATTTAGAAGATACTGGAGGGAAATCAACCTTTTATGCAGACAGAGAGTGATAGAATAAGAGAGAATGGTTTTAAACTAAAGGAGGAAAAAATGTAGATTAAATGTCAGGGGAAGTTCTTCCCTGAGAGGGTAGTGAGGCAATGATACTGGCTGCCCAGAGAAGTTGTAGATGCCCCAACCCTGGAGGTGTTTAAGGCCATGTTGGATGGGGCCCTGGGCAGTCTGATCTAGCACTTGATCTAGTGCTTGGCAACCCTTGGATTTTATTGATCCGTGAGGTCTCTTCCAACCCACGCCACTCTGTGACTCTATGATTGCCTTTTCAATTCCTCAATCCTCATGCTGCTTGGTTCTGTAATGAAAATTCAGCAAAACCACTGAATATATCTTAATTGTACTGGAAAAAATATCCTTTAATTTTTATGCTCACTGTTTATCTATTGTTTGTTAAGCTAATTCTTAGGTCATTCTTTAGTTCAGCTTTCTTTCCAGATACTGTCTGCTACCACTATGGTTTTCAAGAATTCAGTTTGTTTCTAGGCTATATGCCTGTAAAAATATGACAAATAAAGTTACTGTTCACAGATCTGAGTTAGCAGATCAGAAGGGAAGAGTCTTCCTTTCCCTTTCCCCATAATATGAACAAGACACTGTGAAGACCGCAAAAGCTAAGAGTATGCATTAGAGAATCTTAGGTTCAAGCACTTAGTGCAAGTATTGTTTTCCACATGTCTGAAGAGGGTACAATATGATTCTTACTATCTCTATGTATGATTATGTAGATCTACATCAAATCTTTTAAGTGAAAAAAAAAAAAAAACCAAAAAAAAAAACCAAAACAACAAACCAAAACAATTCAGATGTAGAGATTTAACAACAAAAATTAACAAAAGCAACCATTTATAGGAAAATTCATCTCTTCAGCCTTTGATGGCACATCACAGCTCTTTTCTTGCCTTGCATCTGAACATTGGGCAAAGTTTGAACAGTGCCAATCTGCATTAATTCTCTGAATTTCCCTTAATAGGAGTTGTTACTTAATTCTCTAGTATCATATCCTGCAATCTCTGCCATTTCAGAGATGAATTTCTTGCCTGTATTTTCTCTTGTGAGTCACAGCACTTTGATCCACCTAGGCCATGGGATTATTGCAGTCCATACTCACAATGATTTATCAGCTTCTTTCTCATCTTTCTTCTCTTCCCATCCATCATCTCTTCCCACCTGGCGCCATCCCAACCTTGTTAGGTATTCTAATAAAAGCTACTTTTTATGCATTTTGTATCAAGCTTATCACAGCTGTGTTTGCATTTCCATGGCAAGGAAACAGAAACCTGTTATGTTCATAGCTCTGGATTCTACACAGAGTATTTATAAGGATTCAAGTGAAAGGCTGACTTATCGTGTCTAAACTTCAATTAACTTTAGGCACATATCTCATTTTTGTATGAAGTATACACTAACATTCTCCTCAGAGAAAAGTAATCGACTAAGCAGCACTAGAGCAGGTATTAAAATCATTAAAAAACTGAGTTATCGATGTCGCTATTTAGAAGTACTGAATCTAGAGGCCTACAGCACCATGTACTGGATAGAGGTGTCTGATGTTATTAGATAGCAGGTGATTTTCTAGGTGAGGTCAGCACTGCTTGAGCTGACCTAGTGCTTATTTAAATGGCAGGTATTGTAGCCAAAGAGATTGGAGACCTAATAATCTCAGGTCTGCAGATGCCAATGCAGGCAAATGATGAGTGTCAGGAGCTGACAACTGCCTGCTCTGTGGGAGAAGGAATGTGTAATTAAAAAATGCCTTGTTCCTTTTAATCATGGTTTCAATTGTAAGCAGAAGTCTGGGTTTAATATATGGCAAAATACATTCATTTAACAAAATTACTTTCTTCTTTCATTGAACTGTTGATCCTTATGTCTGTAAGGGACTAATAGCATTAGCTTGAAAGACAGACAGATGTGAATGAGAATTATAGTCTTTCTGATACAGCTCTGTCAAGGTAACTCAATCATGGCCTGACACACTTTGGTTATTTTATTTCCTGAATTCTTCTGCAAAAATTACCTGCTGAGTCAGTGGATTTAAAGAATATCTGTCAATAGCAACTAAAAATACCACTGCATTTCCCGTGGGATATTAATAATATAATCACACGAAAGACAAGAGTTCTACTTTGTGCTCCTGGAATTTCACATCAATACAATTAAAGAATAATTATGAAAACATTATTTCTGCTTTTGTTAGAGACAGCGTGTTTCACTCAGGCTTGTGTAAGTACCTAGAAGATTCCTCAGCTGTGTCACTTAGATGAACTCACTTCATTTTCATTCAGTATCAGCAATGTCCTTACCATTATTCCAATCAGTACCACTAAAATATTTGGGTTCAAATTCTGGATATCACTCACAGCTAAGTTTAGCAGCATCATGACACACTAAATATAAGTTCAGCGGTAGAGCATTTCAGTTCTGCCAGATGTAGAAAATCCAGTCATTTTTTGTAAGGTTGATTTAACTTAGATGTTGGAAATGCTCAGTAAGCAAGAAAGCAAACAAACAAACAAACAAATGAGCATTTCTGCATTTTTAATTACTCTATTATGTGCAGTAACAGTGCCGCCAAGTGGCACTTCAGATCAATCACACACTCACTGGAAATGCTCCCACTTTTAAAAATATTAAAATTCAGCCCATATGACCTGGTTGTGGCGAATAAGCACATTTGAAAACAGAAACAAGCTATACAACCCCTACATTCATTTAGGTTTTCTTTGCCCATGGAAGTATTTTTGAAAGGTGCTTTGCAACTTTATCCTCTGGCATTCTGAAACCTCCTTGCTAGATAGTATTTATACAGTCTGTAAGCACACATTTGTTGGTTTGTTTCATTGCTCACGTTGCACTTTAAAATCTTAAATGATTTGCTGGGTTATCAAGTTCCCTTTCAGCCCTCATTTTGGAAAGTTAAGTGGTCTGTGTCCACTGACCTGCCCTCATTAGGTACAGTACATCATCACCTAACCACTGTAAAAAACTGTAAGTGGCCTAGAAGACAATACTAGCAATGTAAATTGAAAAAAAAAATCATAATATGGACAAGTTTATTCCTACGTTTATGCAGAAAATCTATGACAGAAATGCTTTTTTCTTTTGGAGCAAGAACTGATTTACAATATCCTCTTAACTTATTAATATTATGAAGCAGATGAAATACTGTTAGGGAAAAGGTTTTGTTGAAATTCAGCTTCATGCAAAAATCAGTGACTGTAATTGATAGCAACTTGTACATTTTGCTTTTGCTCTGCTGTATTCTGCTGTGGCTCTGTAATCAGTAATTGCCATGTCTGTGATTCACTCCATCCCTTTCAGTAATCAGTACAGTGAGAACACAGTATTCAGCAAGAAGGCTGGTGCAGTGGCTTCATATTTCATCACTGCAGATTTTACATTGCTCTACAGCAAACTTTTCCCAAGATGCATCTGGGCCAAGAGTTTCAGCAATTCATAAAATATTGGAACTTGGCACTGTTTTTAAGATTAATGGCTTTGGAACACAACATAGCCAGGGAGCAAAGGTGAAGCTGAGCTCTGGGCTGCTGTGCAGAGCTCTGAATGCAGCTGACTAGAGCTTCTCCATCTTTGCTATTCTATCTCAAATCAGGGAAGGGGAAAGCAAATTGAGTTACATTGAGTCATTTTCTTTTTGTTTCAAGACTCATAGACAGTGGTTATAAGAGCCACGTTGAGAGCTGAATTCAGAATTACTTTAATGGCTCAATTTTCCTTATTAGCTCATGACCTCAGATAATGGTACGGTCAACATAAGAATAAATCTGTGCTTGCTCTGCATTTACAATTCATGTTTATTCTGCTCTTTTACCAGATGGTGGAGGAATAAGTAGGAGGACAGGTTCAAGATAGATGTGTTGCAGGACTTTTTCTACCGATTCTTGTAAATCTCACATTCACTGTTACCACTAGTTCTGCAGACAAAATAAATCTTGAGATTAACTCCAGCATCTAATAGAAAGAGAAAAAGATGTAATAAGAGAAACAGAAACTATAATGAACATTTCAGTTAACAAGCTCTCAGATATTTCAAGGACTAAAAATATGTCTTGCAAGTGGTGAAGATGACAGCAGCATACACAGTGCAGGCATTGTTTTTAATTAAAGACAATGCAGCTTACTTACTTTAAGAAATCACACCTTGAAATATAATACGACTGGCTACAGAGATATTGCTGTTGTTTTACAATATGTATAAAACCAGCATAAATTTTTTTACATGGAATTTCTATTTAGGAAGTTAAATCTCTCAAAATATAAACCAGAGTGGTAAAAAACAGACAGGGTAATTATTGTACTGTCCGTGAGTGTTGTGGGGTGGTCTAAATGACAATAGGCATTTTAACTGTGTTGCTCTAAGAGATGGAAGTCCCATCGAAGTCCCACTTCTGTTGTCTCCTTTCTAGAAGCTGCACTGCTGCCTGACTTGTCTGGCTGAAAATTAACAAAACCAAAGGAAATAGTTTTAAAACCAGAGAGTTATGTAATTTACCTTGCCATATATAATTAACATAATTCTAAAGGCCATAATAGAAGATACAACTTTGGAGGAGACAAGTATGTCAATCTGGAGCCTTCCTTACAAAAAAGTAAAATGGCAGTCAATGGTCATCACCAATATTGTTGCTGATTTCACTTCTGTCTTCTGGGGCTAAATGAGGCTGTAAATAAATCTTTTGAGACTCATAAAATTTGTAATAAATAAGAAAAAATATGTTCCCAACTCTACAGCTTAGTTTCACTGAGCTGTTGATAAACGGTAAAAATACAAGTACTTCAATTAGAGAATTGATCTTTTTTCTAAGAATGAATCTATGATCCAGAACATGAAATCTTTAAATTCCAAAATATACTGTGTTCATTGCAGATTAATACTTCATTTAAAGAAGTATTTAATAAGACATTTGGTACTACACCGTACCAGTTGTTTACTGATATCCAGTCTGATTTAATTTACTATGTACTTCCTTCAGAAAGAACCAGTTAGCAATGAAGTATATCAAACAAATCCATCATTAGGACCTTCATTAGCCAGTATTCCATTTTCTTCTGGTAACTGCTTCAAGCACTATCATTATTCTTATCTTCCACTCTGCTTTTAATAAGCTTTTCTTCAATATTTTGCCTGAAATATTCTGCAATATTGAACTGCGACTGAAGATAATTACCTAAATTGTGTTTTTATTTTTCTTAAGATATGTATTTTTTTTATTTCATAAAATTCTACCATTTCAGTACTCCAATTCATGCAATTAGATGTTTTATTAAAAAGCTGAACTAACAACCCTGAAGTTTCACGTGCTTTTTTTCTTATATTTCTTTTTGCTTTCTTCTTAGTAATCCACACTTGTGAATATTCCAAGATCTGTTTCTCAGATGAGATGTTCTCTCATGTCATCATTTTTTTTCTTAAGCTCTTTACATAAATGACAGATTGTCTTCTTTGCTGTTAAGTTCGTTGATGTTGCATAGAAGTTTAAATACTAGTTTACTATTTTTATTCCGGTACATCCAGTTAAGAGGTGGAGGACATTTTTCTTTCAGCAGAGTTGGAGGAATTGTCTAGAGCTCTGGGGAAAAAAAAAAAATATCTATATCTATATATATAGATATAGATATAGATATAGATATAGATATAGATATAGATGTAGGAGTAGAAATTAGGCATTAAAAATGTCTTATATTTTGCACTATATTACATTCTGTGACAGTGTTATAAAGAGTGTTGAAATTAGCTCTTCGTAGAGAATAGCCACTAAAATGGATACAGTTGCAAAGCTTAAAATTTCACTTGCTGCGCCTTGTTTTGCAAGGTTTAAAAACTATTCCCACGGTACTCATCTTTATAGAATAGCATAGTGAGTACCACAACAAAAGTAGCTCTCAAAACTCCAAATTGCTGATCATCCACACCTAAGGGAACCAGTGGCCTCAACCATGTGTACAACTCAAGGAATAGAAACATTAATTCAGAAATAGATTCACACACACACACAAACAGACAAAATAAAAGAAATCAGATATAAACATATGCCAGTATTTCAGTGCTGAGTTAGTACTGAGTTATAAGATACCAATTTGAAGGTCCAAGAGCATAAATTTTGTCAGCATTTTACTCTGATTTAGAGGTTCTAGCTTTTAGCAGCAGCTTCTAGAGCTTCTGCTTCTAGCAGCCTAAAAGCATACTTTTGTAGATTTTTCTGCACTGTTTCTTGAATACTTTTCACACATTTATACCATTCTTTCTTTTTTTCATTGATTCCTAATGACTTACTATGAGAATTCAGTGCCCAATTTTCATTAATATTTATAATGGCTTCTAAGAGGAGATTTTAAGAAGCCAAATAGGTTTTGATTTTGTCAGTAAAAGACAATTTTTTTTCTTCTAAGTGTCTCATTTAGTAGACACACTGATGCAACATTCAGAGTTACAAAAATCAATAAAATATATCCTCTTAGTATTTTTAAGAAATCTTTAATTCTCCCTTCTTCCACTATTCAAGCAAAACTACTTGTCTGTATGTTAAGTTTTATTTATGATCACAGCATCCCTTCTTCATTAGCATGACTACTTTCATACAGGTTTTACCAGGAAACATAGCATAGACTTCCTCATCCTCATTCTGCATTGTATGGCTGTTTTCCATGTTGACACAAAAAAAGATTGAAATTCAAAGTGTAAGATTACTTGTGAAATCATTTATATGTGTGAAAATAGAATATTCTTGAATTTCTTCTTTCTTAGGATGGAGTTTCAGCATGGGATCTGCTTATCAGTTTCACAGTTGGCGAGTATTTGTGATCGTCTGTGCATTGCCCTGTGTCTCTTCTGTGGTAGCCCTCACCTTTATGCCAGAAAGTCCACGGTTCTTGTTGGAGGTATAGCTTTCTACATGTTTTTCATGTATAGATTCAGTGAAAACTATTTCTGTGTTTGCATTTGGCAAGAGACACCAAAACAAAAACAAAAACAAAAACATCTTGAATTATATCAGTAGCAAAAGGAAGGCTAGGGAAAACCTGGGCCTGCTGGTGAGTTGCCTTCCTAATAGAGGACACTGAAAAGGCAGAGTTACTGAAGGCCTTCTTTGCTTTAGTTAAGACTGCCTAGCAGGAATCCCAGTAGCCTGGAGATAAGAGAGTCTGAGAAAAAGAAGAATTCCCCTTGGTCTGAGAGAATTTGGTTAGAGGTTGTCTAGGCAAACTCAATGCACAAAAATCCATGGGACTCAATGGAATGTAACCATGAGTGCTGTGTGACCTGCTTACCAAACAACTGTCTAGCATCTATGGAGAACAGTCTTTTTAAAGACTGGAGGAATGCCAATGTCACTCCAGTCTTCAAAAAGGGGTAAGAAGGAGGAGGTGGAATTCTACAGGCCAGTTAGCCTCACCTCTGTTCCTGGAAAGGCGTTGGAGCAGCTTATTTTGGGTGTCACCTCCAAGTAAGTGGAAGGAGGTTATCAGGAGTAGTCAGCATGGATTCATCAAGGGAAAATCATGCATGACCAATCAGATAGGTTTCTATGAAGTCATGAGTGGCTCTCCCTTCAAGGATAGTAGTGGGTTTTGTGTACCTTGACTTCAGCAAGGCTTTTAACACTACCTCCCATAATATCCTTGTACATAAGCTTAGAAAGTGTGGGTTAGGTGAGCAGATAGTGAGGTGGATCGAGAACTGCCTGACTGGCAGAGCTCAGAGGGTTGTGATTGTGGTTGTTGGAGGCTTGTAGTTAGCAGTGTTCTGCAGGTGTGGATACTGGCTCTGGTCTTGTGTAACATCTTCATCAATGACATGGATGAAGGGACAGAGCACAACCACAGCACATTTCCTAATGATGCAAAAATGGGAGGAGTGATTGACACACCAGAAGGCTGTGCTGCCATTCAGTTAGATGTGGGCAGGCTGGAGTGGTGGGTAAAGAGGAACCTTTTGAGGTTCAACAATGGCAGCTGAGGGCCACAGAGATGATGAGTAGCCTGAGGCATCTCCCTTCTGTGGAGGGGCTGAGAGAGCTGGGAGCTCAGCCTGGAGGAAACTGAGAGGGGATCGTATCAATGCTTAGATATATCTGAAGGGTTGTATCAAGTGGATGGGGCCACAGTCTTTTCAGCAGTGCCCAGGAACAGGACAATGAACAGTGGGCACAAACTGGAAAACGGGAACATGAGAAAAGTTTCTTTACTTTGAAGGTGACAGAGCACTGGGACAGGCTGCCCAGAGAGGCTGTGGAGTCTCCTTCTCTGGAAATACTCAAAACCCACCTGGATGCTTTCCTGTTCAACCTAATTTAGGGAAACTGCTTTAGGAGGCGGTTGTACCAGATAATCTCCATAGATCTTTTCAAGCCTGTACTATTCTGTTATTCTCTGATTCTCTGATTGTGTTTACACATTAACATCTGTATAACAAGAGGTAAGATTGTTCAGTGGCTATCTGAATGTATGTTTTGTTTAAATGCTTTCATCCAATGTTTAGATTGGAAAACATGATGAGGCTTGGATGATTCTCAAGCAGATACATGACACAAACATGCGAGCTCGTGGTCAGCCTGAGAAAGTCTTCACAGTGAGTATTATTACACTTAATGTTCACCATCTAGCATATCAACCAGTTTGCTGACTGGTGAGATCTTGAGTGCTTAAGCAATCAATATTATTACTCTGCTTGGCAAAGCAAATAATTTGCACAGTAAATATCTAAGTATAGGAACTGAGTTCCTATGAAATTGTTACACATTCAGCAGATTTTAAGATCTCAGCCTTTGGCCAGCAATTTCTTGAGCATGCAAACTCATAGTTGGATAGATTTCTCTGTTGCGTGGGGATAATAAATAGACTCTAGTTGTAATGTCTATCATGTTTAATAATAACAGTAGAAAAATGTGGAAGTCTAAATCAGCTGATACTACTTTTTCTGAGATTTTGATTTTTTTTTTTTCATTTTTGCCAGCTAAAATAATATTTTTTTAAATTTACTGTCATTATTTTGAGATACTGTTTTTACAGATCTGGTAATTTTCTCAAAATATCTTGCAGTATTTTTTGTTTTTTTTTTTTTTTTACTTGAAAACCATCTTCCCTTATCAGCTTGTGTTGTACCATGGGAGTGCTGCTACTACTCTGCTCCTTCTCATAGACACGTGTATAATTTTATTCCTCTTCCAGGGGCTTTCTTCTTACATTAATGCACATACAACTCAATTAAGAAATCCTATTATAGGTTCTGCATTTGCAGGCAGTCTGAGGAATGACCATCTGACCCTATGATTTTACACCACTAACACTTACAACTTATTGTCTCTGATATAGTTACATCTATTTATTTATTTATTTATTTATTTATTTATTTTCCACAAGGAAACTCAAGAATTCCATCTGAAGGAAGGCTAGTTAGCCTATCTATCATGTTACAGCTGCATTTACTGGTACACCAGTGACCTAGCCCTAATCTAACGTGGCCTTATTTTATATTATTTGTCTTTACTCTTATTGTACACTTAGAGTGTAAATTCACATTTGATTTGTGCTCATCTGTGATGCTTTTAAAGGTATTCCTGCTCTCAAGTCACCTTTTCAGTTTCTTCTGCCAGCATGGCTATTCACTGATTCATTGCAGAGCCTGTCAGTCATAGCTTAAATGCTATCCACCACTCAGAGTATTAGTTTAAGTTTAGGCACAGGGAAGAAAACAGCAATGTGCTGAGACAAAAAATATGAGAAACGATCAGCTGTAGCATCACATCACTATTTGGGATTTTTGCCAGTTTCTGCCATGACCATTGAGAAAACACAATAACAAGGAGCTGATTAGAAACCATGCAAAGTATGTTGGGGTTACACACTGACAAAAGTCCCTACACCCCCTAAGGTAGGCTTATAATATGATTAGAAAATGCATCATTGTCTCCTCATTGAACAATTATTAGCACTTTATCATGTTAAGCCCACAGCACAAAGAACTTCAGATATCCTTTAGTCTCTCTTTCCCTTTCTCTCTTTGATTTAAGTTAGAACTGGCTACTGTGACATTTTAAGTTGGAAAATTGTTCTCCAAGCTCTCCTGAGCTCCATAGGTTCATCCAGTTTAGGTAAATATCATGGTATATCTTAATTGTTAGCTTTTTCCTCTGCTTTCTGCCAACAGTTACACCAAGCAGATAAACTTTGATTGTATGCTTTCTATTCCAACAGCAGGTGTAACTTTAATATTAGTATAATTTTAGGGTGCTTTTGTTTGACTTGTTTTCCTGAATCATATTGATATCATCTTTTTTGAGAAGCTTTTTTTTTTTTTTCCTCACAAGTCTTTTTTATTCTTGTTACTTATCCTATTGAGGAATTTACCTTCAAGCCTTTAGAACAGAAATGCATCAATTAATTGATGAGCAGTTGGTTTAAGAGTTAGAAATTTCAAATTAGATGTAGTCTAATGATAAACTGTGGAACTTGTGTAATTGGTAGCTCAAAATACTTTCAAAAATGTATTCTGAGAAGAAACAAAATTCAAATAAGTTGTTAAGCCTTCATATAGATGCTTAAATTCCTCCCTGGGTCCATAAAATATACATTACTTAGATAACTGCTTTAAAGGTTGAAGTAAAAACAAATAAATAAATGAATAAATAAAAATTCTTCTACCTCGGAAACCAAAATTCTCTCCATTCTTTCACTGTTGTGTATAAAAAATCTTTCCAGTTTCCTGTTAATATTTTCCTTCTCAGGAATTTTAAACATTTTGTATTTCTACTCATTGCTATTGAACAGAGGTTCTCTTTTCATTTAAATAGGTATTCACACCCTCCCTTCCCTCCCCCTTCTCCCTCCACATTCTTCATCCCTCATATACTGACAGCTAAATTTGCATGGTCCAGATGGACCATTATCCAGATTCTATAGGAGCTTTTTTGTGTGTTAAAGGACCGTCAAGGCCATGGGCTTTTTGTTCCTAATCACACGTAGTGGTCCTGAACGTGTATAATTCCCCCAGCCTTTACTGCTTCAAACAAATCAGGTGGCCTGGACACTGAAAAGGCTACAGCTCAGCTGCTTGCTCATAAGTATGCTCACTCAGAGAGTATTATTCAAAATGCTCTTTCTACTCAGAGATGTAGCATGAAAATGTTTGAGGAAGTCTGTATGCACAAGGGTTTTGATAATATTAAAGGACTCAACTCTAAATCTAGTCCAAGCCTTTTGCATAAAATGTTTCATAAAAACTTTAAAAATCTAAGATCAAATAAATGATAGAGACAGAATTATTGCTATTGGAAAGAGCATGATGGGAAGGTTACAGGTTTTAGATATCGTAGTTTAGCAAGGCAGTAGGCTTCTTTATTTCAGAAAGTAGTTTGGTTACAGTTAAAATTGCTTAGTGAGTTTTGTTGTTTCTGTTAATGGGATGAGGCTGCTGGTCCTTCTTAAACAATATATATCTGTAAAACAGTAGGCTGAAAACTAGAACTTTACCATCAATGCCACTATTCCTTGGTTCCCTGTAGTCCACTCTTCTACATCTGTGGGTGGTGTCCTCATTTTGTTAAAAAACAGGATCTGTTTTGTCTGCCAGAAACAGCAGCTGAAATATCACATCTGTTGGTCCTTCCTTTCTCATATGTCTGTCACTTTCCCCATTTTATGGATTTTCTTTCTATCCTCTTTCTGTTCATCTTTATTTTAAATAAGCTGTGGATGAATACACTGTTTTGCTATTACTAAGATGACAGTGGAACTAAAACTATACGATAGTATATTTATTAGGTCAAGGAGGAGATAAGACAATATTAAAATTTTTTATTCTCCTACACTTCATTATGCAAGAGAAAATTAGCATTGTAAGCAGTATTACATTCTCGTTCACTGGTATTTCTATATTTTTCCTTTATGTTTGCTTATCGTATTTCAATTTAGGTGTAGGAGATGATTGCTCATAACAGGAATAATATGCACAGTTCCAGCCCATTTCATCTAATTTTTTCTTTCCTCCTTAAAAAAGGATCCTTGAAGCCTACATCCGAAAGACAAAGAGAGTTCCCTGCTGCTGCTACAGGAAATAAGAACAAAAGAAAAACACTATTCAACTATTAATTCTTGATATTTCAAAGCTTCTTTAGTCATTACTGCATAGTTAATCAATAGGCCTTCAGTGATGTGTTAATGGCAAGTCAGAAAATATATCAAACTCTGGATGTGCTCAGTTGAAGGTTTAAATAATGTTTTATCCTTCATGGCATATAAATACAGCAAAACTTGAGCAAAGCCTCACAGTAATATGTTGTTTCAATCAAAGGAAAAGGATTTCCTGCATGGTTTGACAGTAGAGCTTTTCCAATACAGTTCCCTTCATAATGAACTTTGTTATTACAGTGTGCATGTTCTTTCATATTTCTAAAACATTCCTAATCTAAACACTGGCTTAATACCTGTTCATTTTTAGTTTATGGGATTTATTAAAACCTTCTAATACTCCTTGATATTCAGTTCAGTGCTTCAAGAAAATGCAAATATTTGCTGTTCTGTTTCTATTTCTAGGTTAACAGAATTAAAACTCCAAAGCAGATAGATGAGCTCATAGAAATAGAGAGTGACACGGGAACTTGGTACAGGAGGTGTTTTGTTAGAATTCGCACAGAGCTATATGGTGTAAGTAACAACATCTCTATTTATTATGAAATTACCTTTTATAATTAGCATTCAGAAATGGAAAAAAAAAAAAAATAATAATAATTTGAACTAATGCTTCCAATAACTGCAATTCTATGTTTTCCACGCAAGTCAGTAACCAGTGTAAGATTCTAGCGTCCTGGGCCAGAAAAGGCATTGATGAACAGCAGGTGGTGGTGGAGAGAAAAAGGAGAGGACAAAAATGTTGCACTGGCCTTCACAGAAGTAATGGCTAACATTTGCTCAATCTCCACAATATAATTTGTGCTGAAAATACATATTAATATCTACATGTGTGAAGAGGTGATATGAGATGAAATTAACAGTCTTTACCTACAAATGGTAAAGTCACAAATAACTTGTGTAAATGGATGTCCATAAGGCCTTATACGCAACAGAATATGCATATATTTTAAATACATCCCATATTTTTCAAGAAAACTACATTAGAGGTAATTCAAAGAGATCAATACATACCCATTGAGATTCTGCTCCACTTCTTTTTCTTTTTTTTTCTTTTTTTTTTTTTTTTTTTTTTTTGTAAAATCAAAATTATGCAGTATCATCAAACCTAAAAATGAAAGTTGAGTGAAACTCATTAATAAGAATAAAATAAAATAAAATAAAAAATCCACATCATTGAAAAAGTTTAAAAAGTTTTTCACAGGTGTTAAAACCTGGCATCTTAAAGATTCCAAGAGCTCTAGTGAAGCATTGTAAAGTAAGTTTTGTTATATATTTCAAATCAAAGCTGCTTTGCTTGGAAAAAAAGACATTTTCCATATGAATAACAATGTAAAACAAAATGGGAAGTGTCTACTTTTAAACTTACTTGTTCAGGAATTTAATATTTCTATATAGAAATGTTTTGTTTTGTTTTGTTTTACTAAAACAGCTTTAAAGGAATTGCACCTTTACTATTTCACATCCTTATTATTTGATTGCACTAGCCCCTGGGCAAGAGTGTCTTCCCTGGTGCATGATATACACTAAAAATCCCTAAAATAAACAGCCTCTTGTCTTGAAGAGGGTGACATTCTTTGGAGAGGAAGAGGAAAACACCATTATCAGTCAGCGCTACTGTAATATTTTTGACCTAGTGGTAGTCCTAACTTTTCCTCATATGATTAAAATACCATTTTCTATCTGTGGTAGGTTATGACAGATCATACTCCAGATGAGTCCCTGTTGAACTACTGAAGATAGTTTCTCTCAACTTTAAGCTGGGAAGTGAGAAGGAAACACTCCTGAGAGATACTTCAGCTATGCATGTTTATTTAAGATAGTTAATGAAGCTACCTAAAAGATAGCACAATTCTACATAGTCAGAGAACAACTGAATTAATGGACAAAGTGAAAAGAAACCAGAAAGGCATGGAATGTACAGCTATCAGTTCAGTATCAAGGTCACCTGCTCTCACTGATTCCCTGAGAAAGCAAGCAAGTCAGAATAAAAAAACTTGTACTATTTAACAAAACTACTCAAAATACAACTTAAAATGAGTGCATTTCCTATTGCTTTTCAGATTTGGTTGACTTTCATGAGGTGCTTCAACTACCCAGTAAAGGATAATACGATCAAGCTCACAATTGTATGGTTCACCCTCTCTTTTGGGTAAGAATGGTTGAGATCCTTATTTATGGACTTGACAGAAGAATCGTCATCTGTATACAAATCTCTGTGCTTCAGATTACTATTTTTGTTTGAAAAACCCTTATTCAGTAACTTTACAAAAGTAAATAATAATACTTTTATTAAAAATAAATACTTCTTTTATGTAGTCTATTCCTGATAGTAAACCAGACTCAGATAATGTCCGTCTTAGGACACTGGCATCTTCTGGCGTTGAGATCTTTCAGTATTTTTATTCAGGCAGTCAGCAAGCACAGAAGAACTGTGACTGTTTCAACATTTTAAAAATACGAACCTGGTGTCCTAACTTGAAAGTAAGTTCATATTCTTTAGGTTAGTTTTCAGGGATTCTTCAGGTTAGGTCTGCAGTTTACAAAGGGTGGGAGTTTCGCTTGATGGTCCCTTCCAACCCCTATGATTCTGTGATTCTGTGAAGAGCTTTATTCTTCATGTTTGGATGCCCATAGGACTTCCTGGTCTTTGGCATGGCAGGGCCTAGCATCTGAGTTCTTCTTACCTCCCCAGCAAGAAGCAGGACTAGTGGTGACACCACCTACTGGGACAGAAGCAGATAGAGGGATACAGATGGGAACAGGGAAAATCCAAAATGGGAGGACCTTGGCAGATTAGAGCTCTGGGAGCACAGCTGTATTGTGGTCCCACTGGAGCAGGCCCCAGGGCATAACAGAGCATTTTCTGTTTTTCACAGCTACTATGGCTTATCTGTCTGGTTTCCTGATGTCATTAAACACCTTCAGTCAGATGAGTATGCGTCCCGAGTGAAACTCTTCCGCAACGAGGAGGTTTCAAATTTCGTCTTCAACTTTACACTGGAAAATCAAATTCACAGCAGCGGAGAATACATCAATGACAGGTTTATAGTTTTCTTAATGCATGTATTCCAGGAAGTCTGATTAATATAACATTTTCCCCTATCGACTGATAATTGTTTTGTTTTGTTTTAATGTCTCTACTCTCAGTCTCGTACAATTTACCATACTTCAGTTTTGAGTAGTACATTGCTGCATGAGGAAAAGTGCTCTTGTGTATGCCTTGCTCTCTTTAGTTTTGGATCCCTCATGCTAACACTGCTTCCCTGGCCTCCTGAAAACAGACTGAAAAGTGGACCGGAAAGCTCATATTAACAATCTTTCTTTCCGCAGTGGGGTTCAAAGGTTTTCAGACCCAGTGTTTGTGGCAGAACATTGCAGAGAGAAGAGGAAGGATGTACTTTCATTTACATTGCTATTTTTTACTTGTATTGATTTAAGATGCTTCTTTGAAAACGTGAAACTTTGAGAGGATAAGATCTTTGCACAGGAAAACAGAAATTAATTACTAGTCCATAGCAACAAGACCATGAACAGCTCTAAAATGGGAGGACAACACTTTGGCAATGTCTTTTTTTCTTTTAATCTGAATGTATACTTAATAAAGCTCTAGCTAGACTTTTACAGATAACAGATAACTCAGAAGAAAATTAAATACAGCTGTTTTAAGTGTCTGGTTTGTCTTAAGAGATTAAGAAAACCACCTTTTGAGTGGTCTCCTAGATAAAATGGTGATAAGCAATTATCATTTCCACATGAAAAGATACATCTAAGTAAATAAAAATAATGATTTTATTAATTCAGGGCTTTTTCTCTTCTCTAATAAGAACTTGAGTTTTGACACAGCTTATGCATTGCAGATAAAAATGAGCAGTTATCTCATTTTTAAACTAGCAATTACATCCCTGTTCAGTTGCTTTCCAAGAGGCATCTGTTCTCCTAAAAGCAAGGAACCACTTACAGTCAGTAAGTTTTAGATGATTTGTACTCTGTCAACCAAGATCTTATTAATTTGAATTAAAAATTACTTTAAAACATTAAGTCTAATACTAATCTACTCTAAAGCACTTTCAAGTGTGCAAATTCAACAGGCATCTGACAGTTATTTGAGATTTCACAAGCTATTTTGAGCAGTAAGGCGAACTCTTTTGATACAAAATTCTTTATCCACAAATGTTTCAGTATTCCTGTCACTCTTCATTTCAGTGTTTCCTTCATCTGGAAGAAGCTGCAATGCTTCACTTTTTACCGCATTACATTTCTGTTTGGTTCAAATTCAGATCACTGTTATTCCATTTTTAATAGAGTACAATGTATTTCCTGTCAAAACTTGATGTGTGCATCAGGAGCTCATAGGACATATAATCTGTCTTTCCTATTACATCTGACTAATCTAATTGCTAAATGCTCTTTGTTCTCCTCTGATATTAAGTTAATTTTCAAAATGGAAAGTGTTATATGTAAAATGATAATGAGCTGACACTGAACGCCAACATGATTTTAATCAGTGTCAGAAATGAGCAATGATGGAGTAAGTAAAACTAATGGGCTGAGAACACCTGCTTTTCTGACCAATACAGAAAGATAATCATTAGCCAGTAATTCTTCTATGATAATCATAATTCGTTTTTGCTATACTATCTCATCAATATGCAATTCCAAAGACATCATTTCTGAGTGTATAATTCCTACTGTTTAAAATGTAACATGTTTTCCGTGCTGCTGTTCCTACCATTAGGCTTTTAGTAAGACAAACACTTAGCTAATCACATTGGGCTTAATTAGAGTAGAATCATATCTATGTTTGGAGGGGTTTTTAACAGTTCTTAAACAACAGTTAAAGCACTGTTTTTGAAGTACCTTAGAAAAATACTCCTTAGTTACTGCATCTGTCTTATTTTTATTTATTTATTTATTTTGTTTTGTTACCTTAATAATAGTATTAAGAGTACAGTGGAAACTCTTACAAGTCTTACAGTATTGTTTTAAGCCTAATAAAGTTTAGTTAGGAAGTAACTACTAGTAAGATTCTTTGTCCTTAACTTTTTCTACTGATAACTTGATTAAAAGTCATGATCAAAGACCAAAGATTTAAATAAAGGCCAGTAGAAACAAGGATGTTCAGAAATAGAAAAAGCTACTGACAATACATTTGTTCTCGCAATTATATTCCCAGGCACAGAGCTAGAAAGCCCATCCTTTCAGCTAGATATCTAGTTGTATAAACTGCCAACATAATTGCTGTGATAATGGTCTGTAAAACCATTTCTAAAATCTTGAACCAGTACAATCTGGATTTGAGCCTCACACACCGCTCAGTGTATTTTTGTGGAGAAATAAAGGTTCTTTCAAAAATTCTTTCTTTCAACTCTTTGGTAACAGCAGGTGCTTGTTTGTTCCAAGAGACTGGGTTTCTGGTGTTTGAGATCTCGATTTTGACTGTAATGCTAAACTACAAGTACTGTTCCTTTTACAAGACTGTCACGACGCAACTGAGATACTCTCATAGAAATGCTTGCACTTTGTTACGGCAAGCATCTATGTGCAACTATGTATTTTATTAGTGCTTTTTCTGCAGGAGAGTATTCCAGAGTCAGCTAATCATTTATTGCATCTCCCGAGTCTCATTAAGTAATCATTGTTTCTGGAGGCGAGATTTTTTAGAAGGATGCCATTAAATCAGTGTAACTGCCTCAACTTGACCTGTTGCTGTTTCTAACCTGTGAAATTAATCTGATACAAATTATTTGTACTGGACAGGTTTGTCATGATGAAGTTTAAATCAGTAACCTTTGAAGATTCACTTTTTAAGAACTGTGTGTTTGAAGACATAACTTCTCTGAATACATACTTCAGGAACTGCACTTTTGTGAATACCACCTTCTACAACACAGGTATTACATGAAAAAAATGCATTGTTCATCTGCATATTCTCATTTAATTGTTGTGGTATGATTATAAATTCTGAATTTCTAATAAGGCAAGCAGAGAGCTATAAAATCAATGGGCCTCACTAAAATAATACCAGAATAGAAAGGATCACACTTTCCTTTGAAATACTGCAGGCCTAACACTGACTCAGATAATAAGCTTTTCTTTGATTTTCAACGTTTCTAAAGATATCCAATCAAGATGAGAAACTGGTTCCATTAATCAGGTATATTTTATTCTGGCCTGGAAAGATTTGTGGAAGAATATTCTGCCTGCTATAGCATGCCTGCTATCCCATCATTTCCAGTCTACTAAACATTCTACAAAAATTATTAATATGTGTTTTCACATTTTAAGCAAAGGACTTCTGGGTTTTGTTTTTCTTTGCTGTTGTTGGATTTTTTTGTGTGTGTGTGTGGTTTTCTTTTTCAGTTTTTTTGTACATGAAAAGTAAAAGCAGAATCTTGCCACATAAGCTTGTGTTCAGAGATAGAAAGCAATTCTAATGCTTTTCTGTAACTCTTGTAATCTTATTAGCAACAGAGTTAGGCTTCAGGACAAGCAATGCCCAGCTTTCTTCATGTGGAAGAAACGCACTCTTGAGAAAAGGATTTTAAAGCTGATGGAAGGAGAAGAAATAAAGGAGGAAATATAAGGAGAGACCTCTGAAATGTTATTTGAAAAAGAGTGGCCTGAACAACTGCATGTAGTAATGCATCTGCATTCTTATTCAGAAGGTCACAAGTGTTATGGTATAGTGGTGACAATCTGATATCAAATCCTAACAGGTTCTGACTGATAGCTTTCAAAATAATTAGTTAAATGCAGAACTATTAAAAAATTGAAGTCAGAAGTATCTGTGGTTATTTGTGCTTTAATTAGAAATATTTGAACAGTCTCAACTTAGGCTAAGATTGCAGAGCTCACAATTAGTGAAACAGTTTGATAAACAAAGAACTAATTGCATCACTTTGTCAGACACATTTTTAGTACATTTTCCCAGACCAGAACTGAGCTGAAAGCCAAGCTGTCCTCTCAGAAATGAAAACAAGTTTAATCTGAGATCTGCATGAACATTTCTTTTTAAGAGAACACAAACCAAGTCTGATCAGCTGTTTTAACTGAAAGGTTGTCTCTGAAAGGCGTGGAAATCACAGGTCTGATACCAAGTAAGACTGTGGAACAGTGGCAATGATGACTGATAAAAACCTGCAGAAATCTAGTGCTTTTTATGCAAAACCATTCTGTTAAGAGAGGACCAAACCAAATGTAATCCAAACAGGATTGAAATATGTTGATATAATTGACCTAATTCAGGGTCTCCGTTGACCCCTTTATGACCTTTGTATATTTTTCTATTAAGACAAAAGGCTATCAGAATTAACAGTGGTAACTAGTGCCATTTTATGAAGCAGTAAAATCTCCTAGTTGTCATTAAGGTTGTCTAAACTTGCAACATTTTTAATCAAAAGGTGCACATGGAGGCAACTGTTAACTGAAAACTTTTTTTTTTTTTTTTTTTTTCTTCTTTCCACAGATCTTGAGCAATATAAATTTGTTGACAGTGATTTTATAAATTGCACATTTTTTCACATCAGGACAGGATGCCAGATTTCCTTTGATGATGACTATAGTGCCTACTGGATTTACTTTGTTAATTTTCTGGGAACGCTGGCAGTGTTACCAGGGAACATTGTGTCTGCTCTTCTGATGGATAGAATTGGACGCTTAACAATGCTAGGTATGGACTTGACTTTAAAACAGGAAAAATCCCCAAACTGAAAGCTTTTCTCACAAAGTGACATTTTCTCTTTTTAAAGGGCATTTCTTTAGTTTTGAACTCAAATATACGAGACATTTATTTTGCTACACTGTGTGAATAAAATCTTAGACAAAGCGAAGAAGAATCTTTCTTTCATGTACAGTTCCACTTTGAATTTTTTTCCATCTCCCACATAGGTGGTTCCATGGTTCTCTCTGGCATAAGCTGTTTTTTCCTGTGGTTTGGGACCAGTGAATCCATGATGATAGGTATGCTGTGCCTATACAATGGCCTCACCATCTCAGCCTGGAACTCTCTTGATGTCATTACTGTGGAGCTGTATCCTACAGACAGAAGGTATGTAAAGATATGTCTCCTTTAACCTTGCTATCAGCAGGTATGGTAAAGATAAATGGTTAAGTCTGAGTTTTACAGCAAAAGTGATGTTTTAGATGGACTAAAATCATAGTTTGTCTTAAGAATAATAAGAAAGAAAAAAGATTTTTTAGCTATTTGGTATGTCTTTCACATCACATACCATCTAATCAGGAAAATACTACAAATAGGCTAGGATATTTTCCGTTTTTCCTTGGTGGGGGGTGTGGAAGAAACTTTTCAGTTTTCTGCCAAATCACAAAATGTCTCTTCTCTTATTACTGTGCTATTTCTTCTGTCTCTCAATGGAAGTTTCAAATACAGTGAAATACATTTCCAGAAGTTTATAAATGCTGGGTGACTTTGTCAACACTGATGTAACTGACGCTGACACTATCCTCTAAGGGAGGAAAAATGAAGACTGGCTGAATATGTTTTCTTCTCAATTCTATTTTTAAAGAACACATGCCTCTTTATAGAAGAAATTAATATCCATTGTTGTTGTTATATCAAAACAACTACACTGGACTACTCATGAATCTGAAACACTAAGATTTAATAGTAAACAATACTGGCTTTATTACCTCAGGGAATCTCCTTCTGCAAGAGCTATTTAATCAGTTGAATACTAAGGTATAATTCTAATAAATATCCTTTATAAGTAGTTATTTTGTTGAACATCACAGACACAAGCATTTTCTTAAAATGAAATAAAGAAAGTAAGTGGAAAAGACAGTGTTATTAGTGGAAGAAAGATAATTCATCATTACTAGGAATGATTACAACCATGTTACTGGCTACTATCCTGAGGCACCTGTATTAGTAGCCAGTGGTTGTTTTTAACAGTTTCTGCAGAATATGGGATTGTAGTAATTTTTTTTTCCATATTTTTCTTTTTTAATAACCTTACATGTGCAGTAATACCTGTATGGAACCCTAAATAAAAATACACTGGTAGCCAAATTGTTGGGATATTTTTTGCAACAGATCAGATAGAAAGTTTATCACTCCATGTTATCAGTGTAAACAGACTCATAGGCCCAGTCTACCTGATCCAGGAAAATCATTGCTGACATGAACTGAAGATAAGTTTTCTAAAAGTTCTGGATCCATCACAGCCATTTTTTACCTAATGGAATTACAAGGAAATCAGCAATTCTGGAAGTCTCTTCCTACCCATGACTTTTCAAATTGGGGCAAAGATGCTCACTGCATTGCTTTTTTTACTATTCCAGTATGTACTTTTTCTTCACTCTCAGTGAATGAAATGATCACAAAGCAGTTGTAGACTGCAGCTGGAAGATGGTCTAGAAGAAAACTGTGTGGAAGGAAGCCAGTTCACGTTAACATGCATAGCTTGCACAGCTGCCAAGCTACTGGGGCTTTGCCAGTGTCATGCATGCTATTACAAAAGGTGTTTCACAGATCATACTCCAAATAATCTACAATAGATTACTGGCTTTCTAACAGATAGGTATTTGGTGAGTAATTTGGAAATACATGGTGTTTGTGATATACAGAAATCACTTTTGTTTCCTCTTTGTCATCTGCCTGCAAAGCAGATTTAAGGTTGCTTCAGAATCTTAAGGGATTTGAATTCCATATGCATTCAGAATCACCTGTATCTATATTTATTTTAAATATGTCTGGATACAAAGCAATTCAGTCGATTCTCCTAAGTTCCTGATAAGCATGTAATTGGAGACAGGATAGAAAACAAGACTTGTGAGGAGTGGTTGCGGGGATTATGACTGTTAAGTCTGAAGAAAAGGCTTCTGAGGGGAGATGTCGTTCACCACAACTGTCTGAGAGGAGGTTGCAGCAAGGTGGGTGTAGGCCTCTTTTCTCAAGTGACAAGTGATATGATGCAAGGAAGCAGCCTTAGGTTGTGTTGGGGTAGGTTTAGATTGGACATTAGGAAGAATTTCTTCACAGACAAGGTAGTTAAGCATGGTAACAGGCTGCCCAGAAAAGTGGTGGAGTTTTTAAGAGTGTAATTAATGAAGTATATAAAAGACGTGCAGACATGACACTCAGGGGACATGGTTTAGTGGTGAGACTTTATATATGTGGCTAAGGGTTGGACCTAATGATCTTGAAGGTTGTTTCCAAGTTAGATGATTCTATTTTTTGTTTATGACACTGTAACATAATTTAGCTTGTATGTTCTTTCAACCCTGAGTTGATTTCCACACTGTCTAAAATAAGAGACATCAAGATTGTAAACCTGTTGAGTGGTTTTCAGACAGATGAAGAAGTTGTGTTAGAAGGTAGGAGATATGTTACAAATATTAGTCATAGGTAGGTTTCAATTTTCCAGTTAGAAAACACTTGGTAGTATTTAAAGATTAATATATGTTAATTAATATATGTTAGGTACTTTTCAGTGCACAAATTTTAAAGCACACCAGTGACGAGAAGCCATAAATAGGCAAATTTCTAGTAAGCAAGAAATTTAGTCAACCTGCAGTATTATCTCATAGTTTGTCTCATCTTTTGTTTCATCTTTTGTCTTCTCTTCTTAATGTGCTATGATTTTCTGGATTGACTGTCAACAGATTCTGAAGTCTTTGATCTGTTATAGCCCTCTTGAGAGCCAAACCATATTGTTCCATAGCTCTGAAAGCCCTGCTCTGATGCAGAATATTAAACTTCTTGTGAACAGTTTTGTGTATAGTGACTTTCTTCTCTTTGGCAATGGAGTGATTTTCTACTCTGTTGTAAGCTTTCTGTATTTTCAGAGTGCTCCTTTGAAAAGAGAGGATGCAGAAGTTAAGGCACTGAGGAGAAAGATAATGCTGCCAAAACTGACTTTAGGTGCCAGATTTGTCACTTTTGGGACCTGGTATCACGATCACTTAGCATTTTAGAAGAGGGAATGGGCTCAGAGTATAACTTTCACTGTAGCTGTAAGTATTCAGCACTTCAGCAACACGAACTTGAAGGCACTAAGCTGAGCATCCATAAAATGTAAAAAGCATATTAATGACTATTTCATTAGCTTGCATGATTCGCTAGCATCATATAGAAATTATGTGGCAGAAGTAGGGATTGTGTACTTTCTCCTGAGAGCGCTCAGCTACCTTATCCTTAAGACTGCTTTTTCATCATACAGACCCAACACAACAGTGCCCCTTCAACTTCTGTAACACGTGAGGAAAATCAAGTGTCTTTCACAACACGATCCATGTTTTATTCCTCAAGCTATCTTTGTTCTGCACACTGGCAGAGTGATGTGGAAAAAAAATATAGTATGATGAGGTAGTTATAGATTGTGCTGTAACGTGTGTGTGCCCTAGGGGCTTGAAGTAACATTGCATAATTTCCTAGCTCTGCTCGTAATGCAAATATGAGCAGAAGGGAGTTAAAATTTTCTGAAAAGGTAACATTTAGGAGACTGTTATCACTTTAAAATGCAATCATTTTATTCATATGAATGTTCAGTGTTTTCTTGTGAACTAATTTGGGAAGCAGTCACTTTATAAGCCAAGACTCTGATCCAGGAATGGACACAACAAATAAAATGAAATCTTGTATCTCCCACAAAGTAAATCAAGGTCAGATTGCATTAGATAACCAACAATTCATCAGTTTTGTTAAGGCTGCCAGACATCTGGGTTTGAATCATGGCCAGGAATATTTAGAATTCAAGATGTGCTATAAAATGATTTCATCCTGTTTTGCCTGCTTTAATACCTCTAAAAGAAGTTCATAAGGGTTTGGTCATGATTAAGAATTAAGTCACCTATCTTCAGTTCATTATATTTAGCTTTTTCTTCTCTTCTGAAGCCCTGAGAATCTATCCCAAGAGAAATAAACCCTATTCTCAGAATGTCTTAAGACCAACTTTTTATTGTTCTGGTTGTCAGAAGAGAAGTTTTCTACTCATTTGAGTCATAACAGCAGTCATTAATCTACGGTAGATTGTTTGGCAGCTATTTTCTACTGCCATCCTGTGGAAGTGGTTCAACTGCACTTTGCTGGAATTGAAAGGTGGTGTTTTTAAGGTAAGAAATGCTGCACCAATACAGTTCCTTAGGCAACTGTAAGGGAAGAAGGTACGTTACGTTGTTTTACTTGTGCACACTAACTGCTGTAATTGCAAAGCCAATGGTATACATCTGTGTACTGATTTTTAAAAGATCCAAAAATGTTCTATCAACAGAAAATTGTCAATAGCACATTCAGAAACTCAGTGTTTTCATAACATTTGCATATAATCAACCCACACAAAAATGCTATTCTGAGTCTATTGTAAAGTGATGGGTAGACTGAGCACTAGCTTTGGCACAAAGGATATCAAATGTCCATGTTATGTATATTCAGTAGTACTTTATTGCAGGAAAACTAAGTTTTGAGGTGCTCCATAAGCAATGGAAAAGTGATTTCGAACTATTTTATTTAGATATGCAAGCACCTGGTCTAGGAAGGAGCATACATGGCAACTAGGAAGCAATCTCTTTTAATCTAAAGTCTTGGATAATCCTTCTATTTTTAACTCTGGATTCGTGCCATTTGCTATGTGGGGCTTGGGTGAAAGGAAGCTGAGTGTTTTTCTTTATCACAGCTTTCCTACCACCTGACGTAAAACACATTCAGTAAAATTCTTTTTCTCTAACACTTAGCTTTCTACCAGACCTGATGTTTTTACAGACCTTTCATATTCTTCTTTAATATTAATACTAAAATCTCACTACCTGTTTTGTTTTTAACATTTTCTTCCCTGTTTGTGATAAAGTCTTGTGGTTTGGAACTCTTGATGATGTTTGAGGTCCCTTTAACACAAGCCATTCTATGAGTCTATGAAGTCGTACGTACCACAGTTTTTCCTCTGCCTGTTCCTTCTTCCTATCTCCACTCTCTGTCACCCTAGATGATGTATCATTTGGGAGCTCCTTACGTGTTAGGAGCTTCTCCCCTTTCTGGACCACTTCCTCCAGCTACTCTTGTGATACTGAGCTTTGTCTGACCTGGCGGTACCAATGTGTCTGTGATAGACACTTGATAACAGGCTTTGAAAGTATTCTTATTCCAGAAGTGTGGTTCTTCATTCCTTCCTTCAGCACATCTCCCAGTGCTCCTTTGAAATATTTCCACAAAAGTCTTGATCATTCCTCCTCTGAGGAAAGAATTTTCAAGGAATTGCTGCAAAGGTGCAGGAAGTATCTCAAGCAAGGCTTAAAAAATTAGTGTGCTTTTAGACAGATCTCACTGGGTTGCGCTGCCCTGCAGCAGAGCTCGTCAGTTTGAAGATGATGATGACCTCTAGGTGGAAGTTCAGCTTTTTTGGCACTAAATATTGTATAAGTACTGCAGGTCTAATCAAATCTTAAAAAAGGCAGTGAAGGCTCTCTCTGTCACTGTTCAGAAGGTGTATTTGAGGCCCTTCTGCTTCTTTTCCTTTTTTTGTTGTTTTTAGAGAGACCAAAACACTGTTGTCTATTGCAGGAGACATGTAGCCAAAGTTCTAGTGTATATGACAGTTATAATCAAACAGTGAAACATATTATCTTGTATCTTGTCCTGAGATGAGAAAGGTATGCGATATACAGAGCTGACAATCAAATGCTAAGTATGGACTTCTGTGATTTCACTTCCTTAAGAAATGTTTTAAATAAAGAAATTGACTTTGTCATGATGAAATGGACAAATGAGTATTTAATCTTAATTAATAAAAACTTTTGGAAGTTATATTAACTAGTCTTCGTTAATATGTTCATTAATTAAGTCTACTCAGTGAACATCTTTCTAACTAAACCAAGAATTTGAGAAAGTGCTGTTACTTAAAATGATTCTGAAGTTGAAGAAAAGGCAAACCAGTGAGATGATGGCTGCAGACACATGCATTGTTTGCTTGAGGAAGTTTTCCCCCTTGCGAGGTTTACTTTAAAAAAAAGAAAGGAAAAAAAAAAAAAAAAAAAATGTTTCTGTAAAGAATCTTGGTAAACCTCTCAGTTGTAAGTTTGCTCTCAGCTGGGAGCAAGTCTGCCTGCTTCCAGTTGATTCTCTGGGATGGTCTTAAGGGTTTGTGGTAGCAGACATTTGTCATATGTACTTCCTAGGAGTGCACAGCATATGAGTAGAGGATTTCTATCTCTTTACATAGAGTCTCAGTATAATAACTAGGCAACCATTTAGTCACTCAATCCATTAGTATCAATGTTAATTTTTCTGTTTAGACTGGAGGCATTTTTCCTTCTAACATTCTTAACATTACCAATGTAGAAGCATATTTTTCTAAATAAAAACTTATCTCCTCCTGAGTGCTACTGCTTTGTCCCTGTGAGCACAGTGTGACCTCCATGTATTCCTTTTCCCTTTCACTTCTTGAGAATTGAGAAATGTGATTCTACCATTGTATGGATGATCTTGTTAGAACATTTTTGTTAGAACAAGATTATTCTTGCAACTATGAATCACACAGTCATGTCATAACATATTTTATTAAAATGATAGAAGTTTGTGTAATACATTTACAGACTGGTGACCAAATATTATTAAAATCACACTCTACAAAGAGAAAGCCCTGCTGAGTTGCCCATACCATGCTTTCTGCTAACAACCTATTTCCTTCCCCTTTTTTCATAAGATTCTCAGGGTCTTCTGTACCAAACAAGGCTTTTTTTTAGAGCCTCATGCTCCTTGCTCCTAACAGATAGCTAATCATTATTATTACAGGTCTCATTAGCCTTTTGAAAAAGTACTCACTGAATGTGCACGCTACCTATAAGAAATCCATTTTTATTTAGTACCCCATGATGCTCATCCTTCTGTTTTAGAAACCTCCTTCCAAATAGCTCTTGAAAGATTTCCAACCTTCTGTCTACCAATCCAGCATGATAGATGTTACTGAATTTCCAGCTGCAGGTTTTGCTGTTGTGTAAAAGTACAAAGTCATTATTTACCCATCTTGATTTCTGGAGGGCAGAATAAATCTGTCTCCATAAAGCTCTGCTGCAGTAGAAACAAAATTTCACATAAAAAAAAAGACCAGGTACAGAATCCTTGTTGGCATTACTTCTCTGTAAGGTACTAGGCCTGTACTGATTCATTTCACTGAAGATTTGATTATGGGCTTTCAATTGTATATGCACATTTAAATTGATTCTATTTTTATTTTTTTCTTTTAGGGCAACTGGCTTTGGCTTTTTGAATGCACTATGCAAAGCAGCAGCTGTCCTTGGAAACTTGATATTTGGTTCCCTTGTTGGCATCACCAAAGCAATCCCTATTCTCCTTGCTTCTACTGTTCTAGTGTGTGGAGGTCTGGTAGGACTTCGACTTCCTGACACAAGAACCCAGGTGTTGATGTAACAGGAAAAAGCCATTTACTGTTTCTTTCTTTCTTTGTACAAATGTCAGCTCTCCTGTTTGGTGGTGCAAAGGCTTCAGATTATTAATGCTTGGTTGAGTGTCTGGATGGCAGAAACCAAACACAGGTGTGTGGAGTGGCAGAAATCTAAAAGCAACTCTGAAAATTTTAGATTTCTCTTCCATTTGCTTGCATTCTTTGCTATTTAAAGCCATTTCACTTAACTTCAAACAGCAAGGCTACCTCCAAAAAGGCTTTCAATGACATGTCCAGGAAGATAAAAACCATACTGATAATTTGATAGTTAAAATGCAAGCAGTCATATTTCTTAAAAACACACGCTAAATTTGGCCATGGCTTTATGAGCTCTTCTAGTAGTGCAAGTCAATTACTTAGCAGAGAATCTTGTATGTATCAGTGCATGCATCAGTAATCAGGAATCTGTGCAGACTGCTTTAGTACTGAAAATACCGACTTTCCACAGCAAAGCTTATTAATAAAACTTCTAAATTTGATGCCAGAGGCTTAAACAAAAGTATCAGTGCCTCTTCATTGGGAAATGGCTTTAGGTAGATTCATCTAAAGCAAAGCTTAACATCTACACCCCATATTAGTGGAGAAGAAGGCAACAGCTGTTCTGGGGAGATGAAAGGCCCAATATGAGTTAGGATAATAAGATTAGTAAAATAAACACTTTCACTCTTCAGTGTTAGTCATCCAGAAGAAAAAAATTATAATAATAATAAAAAAAATTCCTCTAATTTGTGGTATCTGGAGTATTTTTGCCAGTTTAAAACAGAGAACATATCTTATGCCAGATGTGAGTCAATGCAAAGAACAGTATTTATGCTATTGCAAATATGAATCAGAGAAAAGTCAAGCCAATGAACTGTGTAAAGATGCTGTCAGAAAAGATTGTTTGGCATTAACATTTCTGTTTGATGTTTACACTTCAAATACAAGTTTCTTTGTCAGAGAATACCACCTACTAAATTTAGTCAGGTCATAATTTTAGCTTAATCTAATTAAAATCTCTCTTTTTTTTAATTATTATTAAAATGAAGAAAAGCAATAAGAAAAACACCTGAATTAATTTCATAGCTTATACTCTCCTTCATATAAACATTTTCTCATGATTTTTAATATCCTAGAAATACATTAGTGTATAATGTATCTGAAAAGCCATTAAGAAAAAAAAGTGTCAAGGCTGCAGGATTGGTCATAAGACCAAATGTAAGCCCGGCAAGTAAATGGTAGTAAATAACTTTCTTATAAGCCATATGCTATGAATTGTTTCAGATCGCAATAAAACCATCCCCACCAGTTCTACTGCCCTGTAAAATGCTATCAGATCTCTTTAAAATGTTAGCATTCAAAATTAAATGTAGATACAGTGGACAAAGGGAACAGATTCCCCTGATGACAGAAACCGGCTTTGCTTTCAGTAAAGCTATGACCATTTGTTCAGCTGATGACCTAGCTGTATTTTCACTTTTCAAAGAATAACTTTCATATAAGTCATAAGGAAAATTCAGCAGTGCTTTTTAAAATTATGTCTCACTGCTTTTATTAGGTGACCGAATAATTGCCAAAGAAAATAGGCTATCAGATAAGGTCTGTAGAGAAAGATAGATTTTTCATGTTTTGTTTTGTTTTGTTTTTTTCTCTTTCTCCTATGTGGGAAGTAGTAGTATCCATCTCTGCATTTTGTCAATTGTCATCTTAGTTATTTTGAAAAAGTAAGTAGAAGACGGTCCAAACAAGACCATCCATTACATTTAAAGTTCACTGCTTGATTTACTGAATATAGAAGTCTCAGTTTTGAACAGATTCTTGTGCATTGTAACACCAGAAAATGAGCCCAAGATGGGCTTTCTGCTGTTAACAAATGAGTAAAGTGGCTAAATTAAAAAAAAAAAAAAAACAACCAAAAAAAAACAACCCAACAACAAAACAACAGTACCAACAACTAGTGGCCTTTTTTTTTTTTTTTTTTTTTTTTTTTTATGTTGATAATTAGAATATTGTATAGAAAAATTTTAGTAAGTTTATTTTACAATATAAACAGTCCAAATGTCCAAGATAAAATATTTTATAATCAAGTCATATTTTAACATGTCTTAAATTTCTAAAACATATTTCAAAAAGAGGAAGAAGAATTATTTTTCACCCAGTTCCAGGGTAAGAATAAAATTCTGGCCTTAGATTAGCATATGTGGCTTTTGTCCACTAGTCAGAATCCTTATAGTATTTCAAGTCTATCTTTCCTCATAAGAATTATATTTGCTTTTGTCTATATTTCTCTGTGCCATTCATTAGTTACATATCCCACTTTCTTGTATTTACTCCACATCTTATTTGAAATCTGAAGCCTCTGTACATGTTTGGAGTGAGCCTCAACAGCAGCGATAACAAAAAATTACATTGTCTTGTTATGCAATGTAGTCTTCAAATTCTGTCCAACCCTGTATGGAACACTGAAGAACATCCAGACGATGCTATATGATCATTGTGAAGGAAATGGGACATAGGAAAATAAGATTCAACTTTTGAGGGTTCTGGTTAAACATCAATACACTAAAATCTCATCACTTTAGAAATCATGCTGTTTGCAGTGCTGGTTCTTGTCCTAAATTCTGGCCACATCATCAGTATATAATTAAGTCTGAATTTAGTGAAGGGGGCAGCCTGAGATCCTGTTTGGAACATAGCAATAGCAGGGATGAGTAAAGACGAAGACAGTAACCAACACATGGACCTTGCTTTGTCTGGGATTAGAGTGAAAGATGTGAAGTAGGAAAATGAAAAAGGAGAACAGTATGTAGGAGAAAGGTGAAAAAGTAAGGAAAAGAGAAGAATAATGCAAGAGTCCACAAATATTTCCAGCATACTAAACAAAACCTAAAGCTAGAATCTTCCTAGCTGGTGAGCCAGATGGCTCAACATACTTGAAACTGCGTGTGAGCCAGCATGACAGCTGTTCACACAATCAAGTGGTTTGGTCTTGAATGCAGTGAAGATCTATCCCATGAAGACAAAGGGAGTGAATGCAATTTCAAACTAGGAGTACTTGGTTACTTACTTACAATCCACAGCTTGGAATGGAAAAAAAATGATCTGGACACAAATGTTACTTAGGTTATACACAGAAGAGTTTTGTCTCATCTTTAGTGAATTTGTCTTTTTTGCAGCTTCCAAAGTGATCTCAGGTAATAAATATTGGACAGTATGAATTTTGCTTCCTTTCTAATCCCATTCATTTATATCTCACACAAAGAGTCACATAGTGGTCTGTGTAGAATCCTGATAAACCTATAATTAAGAGGTCATTTGCATATACTTTCAAAAGAGAATAGAATATTGTAATGGTCATTGTTTTAAAATGTGAAAACTGCCAGCAAAACAGACCACATGCATTGATTTTTGCTGAATACATTTTATTTATGTTATTTTACTCATGACAAGTTGTTTGACAGAAAAGCTTGACTTAGCAGACTCCTTTTTCTTGAAAGCATATTATTCATTGTGTTTGTACATTTTAACCAGGCTGGATATAGTCATGACATTTAGAAGCAAGCACTACAATATGTTGCATTGATTGCTGAGTACAGACTCCTAGGAATGGAACTAGGAGTACGTTCTCACTGTCTTCTTCCTTCCTGCTTGAATTTAGCTGGTGACCTTCCAAAGGTGTGTACTACAATTCCAGCCAGAGGTAAAGCATTAGACCTCCTTCCTGATGGGTACACTGGTCTGCTATCATCTTTGAAAAGTACAGCATCCTATGACTGCTAAGTCAGTTTTTGCTCTTTCTTCTCATATCATTCCATTCTTTTCATCCCAAATTATTTTTCTTACCAGAGCACCAACTTTAAAGAATTAAAACCCACTGCTCGCCCTCTCACTTGCTTCTGACTTTATGGTAACATTCAGTAATATGGTTAGACACACAGCTTTGGAACTTTAAACCAAGATGGAAAACAAAGTCTTTCAGACAATCTCACTTTTTTGAAGGAAAAAGACTACGCATTTCTCTACGTATCTATCTGAGGCCTACGCTTATGGTTACCTATTGCAGGCCAGCATCTCCAGAGATGATTCAACCCAGCATCAAATTGAAAAAACAGTCAGCCAGGCTCACTTTGCCTTTTTTTCTTGTTTCTGATGTGCTAAGTCACTGCATTAAAGCATGGATGTTCCTGAAGATCTGTGTAATAATCTCATGGTACCAGAGTAGTTTTAAATATTGAAGTATCCTTCCTTTGCAGGAAGGAGCAGGATATTCACCATGGCAACAACAGCAAGGAATGCAGGTAACAGTAATGGATACTTAAACATTTAGCATTTGGTTAAGCATTAGAAGAAATCATTTGAGGCTGATTTCAGTGTACAGACTAATCGCAGGATGAGTGAGAGTAAGTGAAGGCAAAAGAGACCCACAGGCAGCTTTACCAGTAGGTGTTTTCTGTTTAATTCAAGTCCTGAGCAGAGTTCCAGATTTACTGACTGTGCTAATTCCACATCACCATTTGATCCCTTTCTTGCCTCCAAACTGTATGCAAAAGCCTGCCTTTTCATGCTGTGTTTTCTGAACTAAGAGCACCGAAGAGTATTAATTCAGGCAAGTACTCTATATTTTACAACGAGGTTAATGAACAAGAAGGCAGGAAATGCAGAGGAAAAACAGTCTTTCAAACTTATTTGATTCTGGAGTATGATTACTGAACATATGTTTTCTTTCAAGACTCAGGAGGAAATGGAGCATTTCTGTTTTCACTTCTTGTGTCTTTAACCCCCTGAGTGCAAGGATTCATTTTTAATCTTCCGAGTGAATTTTCAATTCCATTTCCAGTTTACCAAGTAGGGGACATGACTTGTAGTAGCATGATAATGTCTTGTTTAGGTAAAAAGGTATAACTGGATATAAACATTCCTCTCTGACTAATGAAGGTCTTTTTAAAGCTTAATGATGGAAAGAGAGCTCAAGTCCAGCACACGCAGACTGTCTATATGGGGAATTGAGGGCTATGCTATATTTCTAAGAACTGGAATCAGAAGTAGTGCCTCAAGAGTAGGCGTAGACTCCATCACTGGAGCTCCATCAAATGGAGCTTAGGCTAAGTGCACAAACAAGAAGATTCCTCTGTATTTCCACCCACTGCACTGCAAGAACAGCTGGAGGTAAGCAAGGTCCATTCTGAGAGCACATGCTTCTTTCTGTTAGTTCATCCTCCAGTTATCTGTGAATTTTGTTTAAGTCTGGTTTACACATTTAAAAGCTGATTCTTCAGAAGAAGATGGGGTAGAAAAATAATGGAATGAAATTAAATGCTAAGGGAGATTTAGTCTCGGGGTTCAATTATTTTTATTTTTGGCAGCTGCTTTCTTTAAAACCTACCCTGTAGCTTATTGTACTGAATTATTACACCGCCAGAGGTGAATACATACACAGGCGCACATTCATCTATGAGAGGATACATGCATACACACATGCACAACACAGGTTGATGTAGGATCTAAGTGTTACTTTCTGCATTATGCATTATTCTTGGAGCACAAATACTGTTCTGTTCATTTCCTTGTGCAAAACCCTTTACTTATCCATGCACAACATTCATCTTAGATGTCAAGATTCATCTCAGTTGGGCTTTAGCTTTCTGCCACTGGAGGAGAAATGGTCTGAAAAGTAAGATCAGACTTAGCTGTAGCCTTCCACCAGCCACACTGTGCCAAACAGCGAGACAATACACCGTACAGAGGCACTGGTCTTGTTCCAGTGACTAGGAGAAACTCTCGGATATTTAAGACCTTTGAGTTTTGTCTTATTTAAATAAAAGTCTTAAAAAACTTAATGGGGATCTTAACATGTTAACTTCTGTGTAACATATGAGAAAATGTCTGTGTCTTCCTGTAGAGTATGCTTTTCATTGTTCCTGCATACATGCCTGATGTCGTTATAGTAATGTGGTTATTCTATTGTTTACTGTTGTTCTTATCAGGAATCTTTGACCAGCCTGGAACAGAGCCATTGCCAGGGTGTCTTTCATTTAATGATTAACATCCCCAGAGATCTACTACAACAGCACTGCAGTATAAATTAATTCCAGCTACAACCTGAGTAAATCCAGGCTGAAAACTGCAGCATATGCGCACACACACTGACAGAGAACAGTGAGAGTGGGGAGGGCTCTGTCAAAAGCTCAGTCACACACTGCATTACTCCTTCCCTGTTTTCAGAGCTCTCACTTTGCCTTCTGCTTCTATGCACATGTTCTGTAGAACTAAGAAAACCTTTAGAGGAAAATGAATATTCCTTTCAGAGGATTTAAAAATGTGTAGTTGCCATAGGGAAGCTAGCTGCTTTAATAGTAAGACAAAAACAGCACTGTTTCAAAAAGTGAACATATTAAATACTTAGTTGTGTATATTGGCATGTGGGAGTTTATGTTGATGTAAGAGAAATGAGTTCATCTAGCCCTTTTTAATAAACATGCATAAAACTATTCGTGTTTTAAAAGCCTAGCTTTTTCCTGTGAGTGCAATGTTTCCCCAAAAATAACAGTATTTTTAATAGCATCCAATGGTGCATGTCTAATGTGTCAAACAACTTATTTCAGCCATTTTTGAAAGAATGTTATAGTAAAATTTCCCATTAAATCTTTCCAGTAATGGATGTATTGCTCTCAAATGCTTAAAATTGTGACATCTAAATTACGTCCCTTACTTGGTCTCAAAAATAAGCGTCATTTGACTCTGCATCTTCCTTTGAGAGCGCAGTTTTCTCTGCAGTACAATAATACTGCAAAAGTCAGGCATTAAAGAAGAGCTCTTTCACACTGATGAAAGGTGTTGGCACTGTGAGGTTACTGATTTTCTTTTAAAACTTGTCAGCATCCCCTAATGCTGAACAACGGAAGGGAAAAATGTATTTCTTCTTCCTCCCAATTTCTCAATTTCTCTCTTTTACCCAAATTGCCAACTGGGGATACAGTTTTTCAAGCTATCTCTAGTGTACAAAAGTTCAGGTGTTCTAGTGTGCATATGTTGCCAAGAAATTCATAACCATTTCTGACATTCTCAATTTCTTTACATGAGAAAACATGTAGATATTGTATATAAGGTAGTGGGGTATTTTGAAGTTGAATTCCCATTTGTTAGTGTTTAATTTCAGATGTACCGATTAACAACAAGATCTTGGCAATGGTCCTGGCCTCTCTGGTTTTCAATTTCTTTTTTCTTTTCTTCTATGTGTGATCTTCTGTGATGCAGGTTACAGTCATCACTATTGTATATATGTGTTTGCATGTGCGCGCATTGATAAACTCTCTTTTGGAGTTCCAAATTTTTCCTTTTAAGTCCAGCTGGTACACTTGTGAACTCATCTTTTCAGTATACTCCTCTGTGTCAGATCGCCAGCTACCAAAATGTTTGACCAAGTGTTTTTATTAAGTACACTGAGGAAAGTTGTATGTATACTTGTGAAAGGGCATGCTGTGTAGCATGACTGTGTACAGTATAAATCTATAAAACGTGGAAGTGTTTATAATTCTATCTGCCAAATATTTATCATCCATGTAACAAATGCAAAGTTATTTAGTGTACATCAGATTAATAAAGGGGCATTTTTTGCTCTACTATATTCAAATAAAGATTTGTTCTCTGCAGTGAATGCACATCAGGTGTGATAATAGCCAGAACATCGTTCTTCACTACTCCCAGAATACTGGAAACAGTTGTTTTACCTCAGTTCACACTCCTATGGCTCTCTGTTATGTTCTCTTTAAAGCTTGTAATAGAGGCAGAACATGCAAACAAAAAAAATATGGAACAAGTTAATAAAGTTAAAGTAATCTATATGATAATAAAAAAAGACAGATTTCAGGTTACTATGGTAGCAGAAGACAAAGTTCTACAGTTAGCCATCTGGGGTTCACATTTTTATGATATATAATTGCACAAAATAAACATCTGGTCACAACATAGCTGCACTGCAAGGCTTTGTTATCACCCCAAGAATCTAATCTAAGTCTGTGTGGTGAGCTTACAGCTGCAGGGTATGATAATCTCTGCATCCAAAAGGCCAGCTGGAATTTATACAATCAACTATGGTTCTACAAGAACTTGGTATCCAACAACAGAAATACAAACAAGCAACCCCCTCCAACCCTCTGCCCTACCCCAAATCTACACATTAACATTAGTTCTTCACTGTATTTGTGCACTAAGGGCCTCAGAAAAACTTAGGTTGTATGGTAGCTTTACAATAAGAAAAAATCTGTCACCTCCATGGTTGGATCAGGTATATATTTGCAAAACGACAATAAACATAATAAAGCACGTGATTTTCTTCATCTGTGTCACAATAGGACAACACAAAGCTACATGTGATTTCAGGTATTTTTCAGCTCATGTATTGCGCTGTCTACAAAACCCAGCACTGAAGAACATGTGATTTTGTAACTGTATTTTGGTACAATATAGAAAGAGCTGTCTTAGTTTACTAAGTATAACCAACAGAAGAACTAATTCATATATTAGGTCTGATTAGTTCTATACCATAATCAATCTGCTTTTGAAGCAGATTGGTAGTATACTTGTCTCTTTCTCTAGCTGAGGGGAAAAAAAGCATTAACATCAGTCTCATTCTGGGAAAAATAAAAAATAAAAAAAAAAAATCAGTCTTTTGTATCAAAGATGGCAACACAAAAGGGAGTAGGGAAGAAAAATTGCACATATTCTTAATAGATACCTTTCAAAAACTTATCTCCTGAGAACTTTCATAGCAAGGAAATCTGTCTGCAGAGCTTAGAGCAGTAATGCAAACTGAGGCAATCATCCTCAGCAAAGACTTTTCTACCTGTAAGACCTATATAAATCCAAATAAAGTCAAAAAATACATGTAGTAGATTACTTTCCCTCCCTGAAAGTAATGTTTCCTATTTATTTCCATGGAAATTACAACAGATACAAAGAGCACAATAATGCTATATGATAGGGCAAATTCTCAGCTACAGAACACTATTTCTCAACATAGTCACCAGCATTAGTTTCACAGTTACTATGATGTTGTTTCTTGGAGAATATTGCCCATGCAGCTCTCACTGATTTGAACATTTGATAGAAATTCAAGCCTTCAGCTTTGTCAGCATAGTGATGCAACAGTAAGAGCTACTGGTTTGTTCAATTTTCAGGAAATCCAGAAAGATTACTCCTTTCCCATCCCCAAAAACAGTGCACATCACTTTACCCACCAAGGGCTACATCTTGAATTTTTTCTTCAATGGGGAATTCACGTGTCACTTCTCCATGGACTGTTGTTCTCACTGTCTCATAGCGGTAACACCACATTTCATCACTGGTAATGACATGATCTAGGATACAGTCACCTTCAGCCTTTTATTGGCTCAGTGGGTCCAAATGAACTTACATACACTGTTCTTTCTGTTTCTGTGAGATCATTCACCAATCCAGGCAATGTTTCCATACTCAAAAAGAAGACAAACCTGTGTCAGCCTTATCAGCTCTTGAATCATTTTTATTATCCATCAAAGGAGACAGGTTGTGTCACTTCTACTACTGAGTGGGAAGTTGCAAAGTATCCTTTGATCATACTGTCCTCTGCTTGAAAAAATACATGCATATGAATCATTAACTACAAGAATGAAGTGTAAAATCCCTGCTGAAACCACTTCCAATGTTAGCTGGGCTTCCAACTGGTTTGTGTTCTGATCATGTATAGCCCAGGCTACAGATCTAACCTTAATTCTCCCACAGGACTGAACAGTCAAATGACATTTTTATTTTGAAAGTCTAATGATGGCACACAGAGTTGCACTATTGCAGAACAACAGCAATTTTGCAATTGGTTAAAAATAAATCCAAACTGTGGGCTTTACAACAGATGACAACATTTTTAGTTGTGTTTTTTCTTATTCGATCTCTGACACTGAGATGCCAACAATTCACTAAATAAGAATGGAAATCCACTTAGTAAAGGAACAAACATAACAGCTCACAGAGAAAAAAGACAACACTGGAGGATGGAAATGAATTGTATTTACACTCCCTTTCTTTTGGCCTTCTTTCTTCTCCTCACTCAAGGAACTCCAAACTAAGACTGGAATCATGTAATATCCACCTGACTATTCTGAGCACTATATCTAAGCCCATGAGTTCTCTTCAGGTTCTTGACTACTCCCTACTGCCTATAGCCTCCCACAGCAACCACAAATTCTGTCAAAGAAGGAAGATGCTTCTCTTCAGTGCCTGTCTGCAAGGGGGTCCATACAAATTACAAACCACTTAACCACGAGGATGTTGGGGAGCTCCTGGCTTTAAATGAAAATGTCCCTAGCTTAGCAATCAGACCAGCTGGTGGACTGTAAAGAAAGTAGGAACAAGAGAACAGATAAAACTGAAAATAATTCACCTTCTCTAGCTTCCTGGAAGTGAAGCCATTAGTGGATACACTCATATCTGTCCCATTTAGCTTTAATTGTATATACTATCTCAAGGGCTCCCTTATGAACTTCAGACTCTGCCTACATGATAGAGCTAGATAATGTGAAAGGAAATCCTCTTTCTATTCGGGATTACATATCAGTTTGAATCTTTTTTAACATGTTTATTTCCCACCAGTCAGATCTGGAGTCTTGGTGGATTGTTACCTATGAGTTACAGAAAGTACCCCCAAAAAATGCTCAGGCCCTTTGAGTATAAGTGTTAAACAGAGGACTAATCCTCAGGGTGTGGGAGGTGCTTACCTTTTGAGTCTTCAGACAGAATCACAACTTTTAGAATTTGAATAAAACCTGTTGAAGAAAATAAATGAGAGGCCACTGGCTGGCTGCTAGCAAACATATTGAAGCAAGACCAAAGAACAATTGCATCTTGCTATACTCTTGAGTTACAGGAATGTTGCTATTAGAGAAGTGTGGTGTGGACTTTAACCTGTCTTCGGTAGGGATATTGCACCGTATGCTTTGTGAACTACAATACACACAAAATACGTAACTGCTAAAGATTGGAATTTGTGGGCATATGGAATCCATGTGTCAGGGAAAAGCTCTGGGTTTTGCCTGGCAGAAGTGTAACAGAACTAGAGACTGACCACACACCAGGAGAAAGGTGGATAATAGCACACATCTGTTCAAAAAGTCACCTGAAATTCAATATATTACTTTGCATTGTTATTGCTAAATGAATGTTAAAAGCAAGGAAAAATATCTCTTCAATACAATTTAGGGCCCTCCCCATGTGGAAGCATTACAGCCAGCCGTGAGAGAGGAGCGTATTTTCCTGCAGAAGCAACTACCTGTTTAGTGAAAATAAACAGACCCATGTCGATATATTGCAATTTCCAATCTGACCTACAGGTGGTGGAGGAAAAATACCTAATGAGAAAGATCTGGAAAGTTGTTGTGGACACTGTTCTTGCAGTTTCAGTTACTATTGCAAGCTGAGATCAACCACATGCAAGTAAGCATGGTGCCTGGCAGACCCACACTTTGCAAGCAAACTATCCTGAGCCAGGGACTAGTTTACCTTTGCTCAAAATCAGTCAGCCCTTTGGGAGAGGGTAACACGGTGCAGTCATCTGGATGAGTCCAGGAGATCTGTTTCACCAGAAACCTTGGCTCTTGGATGAAACTCAGCAGATAACACTGTGGAAATCTTCCAGCAGCAAGAAATCACCAAGAAGAGACATTTAGCAAATTACTGAAAATATCTCAGTGGCTTTTTATTTGGCCATGAAAGTATGCTTCCCTGACAGGGGCCTAGCAGCAGTCTGCAGAACATGCTCTCCAGCAGTTCCTGACCAAGGCTTCTAACTTGAATCTGGCTCCAGGCCTCTCTGCAAGCAGCACTGCATCCACCAGTAAGCCAGTGTCAGCATCTCCGTGCTCAATGACCTACGTGGCTTTCAGGTTAATTTCTATGTGATATTTCAGATGCTGATTTTAATGTTACAGCTGCAACTGGTTTGAGGAATACTTCTTTTGTCTTAGAAAAACGGTGAAACCACTTCAGGAAAGGAATCCAAACTAAAGCTATTTTGATTTAAATAAGAGGAGGCTGCTGACACTGTGCTTTCTGTGAAGGGCCCTGGATGCTGGAATGAACTTTCCTCACTTTGCCTCCCAGACCTTGAGCTGGTCAGTCTTTCAGACACGTTTTTCGTTTTTACACTAATGTGAATAATGAGGAGCTTTTCAAAAGGCTGGAGCTGTGCCAGTGGAAAAGTGGTGGAAATAAGAAGACACGAACCAGTCTAGTGGAAATCCATGGGAGTTCATATTCTGCGTTATCTGTAGGGCAACTGTTGGCAGGCAGGAAAGTAGCTGTAGGGTTGCCCTGGCCATCAGTCAGTTCCCTGTAAATGCAGAGCTCCCCGCTTAGAGAGTAATAAATAAATAATACATTAATGAGTGAATAATGCACAGACTTTTGGCGGAGTGGAAACATTGCTAAGCACATGCAATCACAAAGAAGCACACAGATGCTGCACTACAAAAAACAACAGCAACAGAGACCACTGCCAAGAAGACCACCTCTATTGTGGATAATGTGAGGAAACAATCAAGATTTTAGTTTTGCTACATCCAACCCAGTCAAGAATGCTTTTTGCTGAATATGTGAGCTGCAGCCGGGCACAGATGTTCCCTGCTTTCAAACAGTTCTGAATTCGTTTTTATGGCCATTCATTATGTCTAGACAAGAAGGGTCACTTCACTCCGAAGTATTCTGTTAAATGAATAAATATTTATTCCAACAGACAAATGGAAAAAGCTCTTTTCTGGCAGAGTTCTTGCAGAACGATTTCAATCTCTGTCTTGCAAAACTCGTGCCATTTTTGCAGGATCCAGGGCATTTGTCCAACACATTTTGAACAAACGCTTCTTTTTGTTTTTTTAAACCTGTTCAAGCAGAGAAACTGGTTTCTTAGGTAGCTGGGCAGGCAGGATTTAACCAAGCCCTGCCAGGATTCTAACTTCAGTGAGGAAAGAAGAGGGACATTTCATCTGAAAGGAATGGACATACACCTTAGATCTGCACCTAAGCATCTGTGAAGCTGTGATGCACAAGATGAAGTAATTAGCAAGGTATGGGATAGTATGGTATTGCTGCCCCGTGTCTGCTTTTCACTTTCACCACAAGACACACCACTCACACTCATTTATAATTAAGCAGCAATTTGTAACCTGACCTAGCTCCTAAAAAGTCATACTGGGGCACTGGTAAATCAAATCAGTCCCATGACTGAGTTAATTGTGTGTTTTCAGAGACAAAGAAGCAAAATAAGCTGGTATTTGCACCAGGCTCCTTTGCAACTCCATACTGAAGTCCTTCCAGCATGCCAGTCTGAGGGGCAGTCTCCTTCCCTGCTTTAACAGATTCTGCAAGTCATTCCTACACCTAAGCAGATCATGTAAGTATCCAAGAGTATCAGAAAGATGCTTACACATGAGCTGTTTCCAATTAGTAGTGTGCAGTGAAGGACATGCAAAGAGTCTCTGCTGAATCACAGCATTGTCATCACCAAGCTGTCACTATCTGAAATCAAAATCCTTGGATTCATGGCACTAACTTGGAAGTCATGAGGTTTAGCTGCAGTTTTTGCCTCAAACTGTGATGTCTGTGAATGCTCTTTTCCTTGGAACAATATAAGTGCGGATACAAAAGTACCGCCTCACTTTGGCAACTGAAGAATTAGAGCAAACAGTGTTCAGTTCTGCAAGTGGTAGAAAGATGAAAGACCTCTGATACTGAAGTCATTTATCTTTCATTTCCTTTTTCAGGTGTCAGTGCTATGCAAAAACATTCTACTGTGCACATTTTTATACACTTCTGGTTTCTTCCTCTGAATGTCTGGCTCTGCCAGAGTTACCCACACATTTATTTTCATTCCATCCCATGAGCTATTTACTCTGTTTTTAGAAGCTGCCTTTTCCAATTCAATTTTAAGTAAGTAAACGAGTACTATATTTGTGTTTGTTTGTTTTTGTTGTTTTATGTGTTTCTTTGTTTGTTTAGAATGATGCCCAACAGGACTCATTTTGACCTACTTCTGGCTTCCCTAGAAACTATTGCAAAATCTGAGGGATGTATTCTTCCATGCGTTGTGCTTATTGCTCAGCATTGCCCTCAGTTTCAACCAGGACAGCTGAGAAATGAGAATCATTTCCTCAACTGAAAGGAGTCATTTGCTGCTGATACCGAAAAATGTTTTCAGTTCTTCTGCTCTGGGTGTCCATTTTACCAGGCTATTGTTTGCCACAGTGTTTTAAATGACTTCCACAGCTGATTGCTTCACAGTTCCTTGGTTGCTTCTGATCTGATGCATCCTCAGTCTAGCTTCACCCTTGCTTGCCTTTCTAACAGGAGACTCAGTTGGGATCACAGACACAGCACATCAGAGGGGAGACCCAGGGCAGGAACTATGTGAAGAGCATGCTGCCTTACTCATCAGGCTCTCTGCAGCTCCTTGTGTCCTTTCCTGATTGGGACAGCCACACATTCCCGCTAGACCTGGCTGCAGGATTGTTCAGGGGTCTCTGAGGCCAGGTTTCTTTACTTACCTTACAGAATAAGTGATGCATTGCACAGATACTGTGCTGAGAGGGAGGCTGCAGGCCAGTCAGCTCCCCACACTGTCCTTGCAGATTCCTTCTCTGAAATTATTGCTGAGGAGCTCAACACTGCTCAGTAGCTGTGTGTGGGCAGATGCTGATGTGGTGTTTCCTCATATTTCCTGGAGTACCTATTAACCTTCAGACTTGCTTTATAAATACACCACATCAATTGTAGATTTTCCACTGTAGTTTATATAAAACTATAAATCTGGGTCCATGGCTCACCTGGTGCTCCAGCAGGAATGCTCCTCATCTCACAGGGCTGGAGGTGCTACTGGGAGCTCCTTAGACTTCTAGCAGTTTTGATGTGGCCCGACAGCTGCCCAGGGGGACCCTAGCTGTGCTCTGAGTGGGGGGAGTAAGAGGTGCAGCCAGGTACTTATTGTTACACCACTCTGCTGTTTGATCTGTGCAAGCACCAGGGAGGCAAGGACAGCTACAGCTTGATGGGTACAGATTAGCTGTGCAAAGAAAACCATTGGAAAAGCCCTTGTGGTACCTGTGAGCCTGCCTGGAGATATCCTCCTCCAGTGGTGCTGCAGGGACCCAGGCTGCCCCACCACAGGAGATATCTGCCCCTGCCCATCAGGGTGAGCCTAGCATAGGCATTCTCTCTTGTGAAAGCTAAAATGAAGTTTCAGTGTGATGAACTAACAGGGGAAAAAAAAAAATTATCCTAAATCATCAAATGCCACTTTTCCTTCTGTAGGACAAATGCTGCCAACCAGACCATGCAATTTACAAATAAAATAAAGGTATTGTCACAGAAAAACTGTTTTTAAAGCTGCTGTTTCCAACAAAAAGCCCAGTGTCTCTAATTACCTGCATGCACTTGCGTCACTGCTGCATAAGCCACCCAAGAATTTCAAATATCAATATCCTTCTCCAGTTAAAATCCCTCTGTACACAACAGAACTGTCAAGGAGCATGAGGCAGCATAGGCCACTACAGCACTTTGATTTGAGCTCAGTGAGATGCCCAACATTTTTGTTCCTCCCTTATCATGATTTCCCTCCAGATTTGTTCCCTCTAAGCCTGGAGCAGTGAGCAGCTGCCCCTGAATATGCAGCAAGCCCTCACACCAGCTTGCTGCTCCACTTGCAGGCAGGTGTGTGGGTTGGCACTGGAGCCAGTAGCAACGCATCGAGGAACACCTTCCCACCGTGCGATGCCCTTGATAATGCTGGGGACATTGATCTCAAGCTCCATTAAAAGACTTGGACTGAGAACAGGAAATGTTCGCCCTCAAACATTTACTCTAGATATCCGACTGCACTGATTTCTTAAGTGCCTGCCTCTTAGAAGCTGTGAGAACTACTAAGTCCTCCTAAGGACTTAGAAGAGAATACTGGCAGCAGCCTTTGGTCTGCCTGGGACCAGCTAAAAACCTTTGGTCTGTTTGATATGAGTTACAGCTAGGCTTCCTGGCCACGCTCAGGAGGAGGAGGAGGTAGCAGGAGGGGTGGGCAGTATGTCTGGGGGTGTGTGAGCCTCCTCTGCGCTGCCAACAGCTGATGGAGTCGGAAAAGCAGGGATTAGCAAATCTGATGTGAAAGGTTGTGAACAAAGCCACACGGCTACTGCTTGTTACTCCAGCACTCTCCCACCTGCCTCATCTGCTGGGAGCGCTGGGTTTGTTCCCTACTGCTGTTCTGTAAGCAACATAGAAGGCAATGCTGCCAAAAACTCCTCCATCCTCCCCACTCTGGCCTTTCCCTCTTCTCCCTGCTCTGTGTTGAAACTTGCATTTCTAAGAAATTATCCTGCCAAAAGAAAAAATTAAGTAGATTTTACCAGGGATGGATTGGCTGAGCCCCCGCACAGACACAAATATCAGCACAGAGCAGGGGAGCTGCATGGGAGCTTCATTAGGTTTGGTCACCCATTTTTGCTTCTGACAGAGGAAGTGTATGGGAGGTTGCTTAAAGGATGCTTCAGAAGCATTCATAAGTACAGATGAGGTCTACAGCTCCTCCAGTACTGCTCTGCATGCCTGAGCACTGTTATCACTCTGTGCTGCAGGGAGGGGAGGAAACCTCAGTGAAGGTCACTGCATTTCCTGCTGGATTACAGGTACGCACAGACTCTGCTCTCTTCCACCACTTTCCACTGAGGACTTAGAGGCAGCCTGAAAGGCACAGCACAGCCATAAAACATAGAATCACAGAACTGCTCAGGTTGGAAACGACCTTAAAAATCATCGAGTCCAACCACAACCTAACCATACTACCCTAACTCTAACAACGCTCCACTAAATCATGTCCCTCAGTACCACATCCACACAGTTTTTATACACCTCCAGGGGTGGTGACTCAACCACCTCCCTGGGGAGCCTATTCCAGTGCTTAATTACCCATTCTGTAATGAAGTGTTTCTTGATATCCATCCTAAACTTACCCTGGTGCAACTTGAAGCTATTTCCCCTCATCCACCAATGAGACCTGCCCCACTCTCACTGAAAGCACCTTTCACTTGTTGGAAGAGAGCAATAAGGTCTCCCCTCAGCCTCCTTTTCCCCAGACTAAACAGCCCCAGCTCCCTCAGCCTCTCCTCATAGGGCTGATTTTTCAAGCCCTTCACAAGCCTCGTTGCCCTTCTCTGGACCTGCTCCTTGTCCTTTTTGTACTGAGGTGCCCAAAACTGAACACAGTACTCAAGGTGAGGCCTCACTAATGCTGAGTATAGGGGCAGGATGACTTCCCTAGTCCTGCTCACCACACCATTCCTGATACAAGCCAGGATGCCATTGGCCTTCTTGGCCTCCTAGGCACACTGCTGGCTCATATTCAGCCAACTGTCCATCAGCTCACCAAGGTCCTTCTCTGTCAAGCACCTTTCCAGCCACTCCTCCCCAAGCTGTCGGGTTGCCTGGGGTTGTTGTGACCGAAGTGCAGAACGCAACACTCAGCTCTACTGAAACTTGTAAGTTTCAGTGCCTCTGCCTCCAGCCCTGCTCTGGTGCATCCCAGGTGTTGCCCAAGAGCTGGTGGTCACCACAGTGTCACAAATCCTGGACCTGCAGCAGGGTAATGCCCTGCCTGCTGCAAAGCCTGGGCTGGGGGCACCCTGCAGTGAGAGTGCCCACCCTGTTCCTACACCTTGGAAAGGAACAGGCCTGCACCTGTCCTGAGGTGCCCTGGCTACATAGCAAACTGCTTGGTGGCCTCTAGGCACAGCAGGAATGCTGCTTGTGGAGTGCAAGTGTATTTGACAGAGCTAAACTTCAGGTGGGAGTCCCAAGCTTATTATCTCAGGCCTCCTCACAGCTTCCTTTCTGCAAAAACGCCAGAGAGGTGCTATGGCCTTTACAATTTTGGGTCGACCTGTTTTCTATTTCATTGTAGTTGCCACTGGCCTTCTTTCTTACTTGCTTTTTTGTTTTCATTTTTCTTTTTTTTTTTTGTTTTGCTTTCTTGCTCCGTTCTGTTGTCTTTTATTTTGCTTTTGTTACCTGTTATTATTGTCTCTTATTGTTTTTATGTCCTTTATTTTGCTTTTTTAATTTTTTTCTTCTTCCTTTATTTTATTTTTTCTATTTCTTTTATTTCCCCCCCCCTTCTATTTTGGTTTCCTTTTTTTTTTTTTTTTTTTTTTCCCCATCTCTTTCTCTCTTCCCTCCTCCTCCACACCCCAGCTTTTTTTTGTGTTGCTTTTTCCTGCCCCCCCCCCCCCCCCCCCTTTTTTTTTTCTTTTTGCCTTCTTTTCTTTCGCCCTTCTTTGGAGCTTTTCGCATTATTTTTTTCTCTTTCTTTCTTCCGCTCTTTCCCTTCCCTTTGTTCTTCCCTCCACTGTGCCGTGCCGTGCCGACCCCGCACCCCCCTCCTTTCCCGTGCGGCGGCGCCCCGCAGCTCTCACGCCGCCGCCGCCGCCGTACCCCACATCCCCGCGTGCCAGCGCGGGGCGGGCGCGGCCGCGCGGCAGCAAATCAGCGCGGGGCGGCCGGCGCATAAGAAGGGCGGGCGGCAGCGGGCGCCGTCCCTCCGGCGGCGGCAGGATGCACCATGAGGAGCTGGCGGCCCTGCAGCGGCCCCGCTACGGCTGTGAGTCGGGGCGGGTCGGGGGCGGCGGGAGCAGGGCGCTGGGCCGGCTGTTGTTCTCTCCCTCGCCGGCATCGGTTCGATGCGAAAAGAAGGGCTCTGGGGAGGATAAAGGCAGCCCCGCCGGCGCCGCTGCAGAACTGCGGTGCGCTCCGGCTTGCCGTAGCTTTCCTCGCAGCGACCCCCGGCAGGATTCTGGACAGTTTTTCTGTCCGCTGTGTTATTCTCTCTTTGGAAAAATTTCTTTTCGTTTAGAACTTTCTCTACGCGTTGTTGCTGCAGCTCCGCGTTGTAACTTCAGCGCTTTACATTCTAGCCAGAGCTCCGGGGTTTAACTCTGTAGCTTGGTGTTGTAGGTGTCACACTGGTTTGTGACCAGAAGTTCAGATTGCAACTGGGTATTTGAAGTTACAACTTTACAGCTTCTGGATTGTAGCTTCAGAATTTTGAAGAACAGTCTAAAATGTTGCTTTATAATTTAGTAGGTTTGGGTTAGATCTTTATAACTTCAAATTTCAACATGAGTGAGGTGCAGTTACCAGGTGTTTCCTTCCCCATGAAATGTGTTTGTTTCCCAAACCTCTATTTATAAAAAGCCCTGAGTGCCTCCCTCCTGCTGCTGCTGTGCTGGGATCCTGCACAGTCTGTGCTTTCTGCTGGTTCCTCTGGGCAGGGAGGTGTAAGCCATTGGTTTTGCCATCCCAATAAGGAACGCTTTTGATGTTTTAGGCAATGTTAGAAGTGAACATGTAAATTATTTGCAAAACTCACAGTGCCCTGTGGTCTGGTGAGCTGCTTTCCAGGTTTCAGTGTGACAGTTTTTTTTTCAAAGCTGCTTTTTTTAATAGAAGTATGAAGTCTTTAACTGCTGGAAGCCATGTCTGCCTTGGGGAGAGTGGGGGAGCTGGAGCCTGGCAGTGGGGCCTTCAGCTCAGAGGCTGTCCACCCTCCTGAGTGTTCCCCTCTGTGGATACCTGCCAGGTGGTGCAGGCTGTAAACCATGCCTGTAGATTTCATTTTCCAATGGTGGATTTGTCCACTAGCTCAACACACAGGAACTCATCAGGTACAGATGATGTGGCCTCAGCAGCAAGTGCTTTGCTTGACAGACCTGCTCTGGCTTCTTCTTGGCACCTGTGCATCTGGACAGATGACATGTTGTCTGCCTTAAAGTCCAGTTAAAAGGGCTTTGACAAGGAGTAAAGAGCCCATCGTTTGTGTATTGGTTTTCACCTGGATATTAAGGGTTGTTGATCGCCTTCCAGCCTGAACTGCTCAGGGTGCTGCTTAAGAATCCTACACTCCTATTTGCTGTGGGAAAGAATGACCACGTTTAACATGCTACGTATTTTCAAGATATGGTCCCGTCATAGTATTCTGAGCTCAGAGGTTTTTTGCTGTCCTGAGTGGCCAGTGCTTTAAGCTGTAGCCTCTCTCCTGGCCTTGGTCTTCAGTCCCAGGGAGCAAAAGGAGTGGACAAAATATCCTTCTGTCCTTTCCATACACCATCACTCCTCTGACCAGTGCTCTCTGTATGCACAGGATCTGGTGCATGTTCAGTCACTCGGTTATTCAGCCTATCATGAGTTGTAGATTCTCTGTATAACTAAAATTGCACTTTGGATCCCTGACAAGCACAATTCCCTTCACTGAACAGCAGATCTACACTGACTTCCCTAGAAGAGTTAATAAGTTGTCCAAGTTAGGCTATCAAACTGCCAAGTCTTCTTGCTCTAGCGACCTCATACTCCTTTAAACATTTAACCTAACGTGGACTTTTGACTTTGGCTTCAAGTTCCTGGCATAGCCTGCAGGTTGCTCTGAGGAAGGTTAGTGTTTTACTGTAACAGCCTCTGCTGGGTAATACATGTGTGCAAGTAGCATTTCATTTTGAAGCCTAGAAATGCATGTAAATTTCAGGCACATTTTGTAGCCTGATGCAAACCAACGTGGGGGGGAAGTAACCCAAAGGTAGAGTGGTTGGGAAGACATCTCTTACTTGAACACTAGCTTTGTGTTTCAAGTTTTGCTGATGTAGTTAGTCAAAGACACGCATCTGGAAAAAATCCTTATAGCTGATCATTTTCATCTTTAGAGCCAGGAAATAGCTGAATGAAACCAAGCAAGAGGATCCCCTTCTGGTGCTAGTTCAGGGTGAACACTGCATACTAAAGAAACTGTTTCAGAACAAAGCCTTTGGGCCTTCTTTTAGACTTTTGCTGCCAAAACTTTGTGGCTTTATGGACCACTTACTGAAAGGTGCCTCCAATTCTGCATGCTGTCAGTTACTTAAGAAAAAAAAAAAAAAGGCTGTAAAAGTTTCCCTTTGGTGCTGTGCTGTGTCTGTCAGATGTCTGCATCCAGCACAAACTCAAGTGAGATCATATAAGTAAGAAGGAAGTAGCTCATACAGCAGAAACTGTGTTAACAGGCTCACTGCAACTGAATTTATGTAGCTGGTTTCCAGCCTGGCTACAGCTGTTGCCTGGCTTATTTCTCAATCCCAGCACAATCAATTGCAGAGTTTCACCAAATCGCAGTGAATGGGGACTTAATAGAGCTCAAGGTACAAGCTGTTTCTGTGATAAAATCATTTGGTGTCATGGAAGATTATAAAGATGAAAACTGTAATTCTTGGGAGTACCACCTGGATTAACTAAATGTAGAGTTTGGGATGTAAGGCAGCAAATCATGCAGCATTTTGACTTTGAGGAAAAAATGCTTTTCCCAAAACTTTAAGTTCTCTTTATATCTTGGTCTTTCAGAAGCCTGTGTGAAGTAACAAACATATATCTGTGTATTCTGTAAAAAATGCCTGAATAGGCTTCATGACATTGCCAGGAATGCAGTATAGCTGTAGTGAGTTGTGCTATGGATGTCTGGGTTTGCAAATGATTTCAGGCATTTCCATGCTCTGAGTGTCTGAATTAACATCTGTGTTAGTGGCCCCAGGTCCCTGCTCTGAGCAGAAGGGAAACTAGGTGCCTCAGCATCACCCAAGTTGCTGAAAGGGAGGTGTGAAGAAATCTGTCAGAAAGGAGTATCACATAGTCTCATCCTCCAGTTTTGTTCTTCCTGTTAATTGAAGCATGGGTTTTGCAGCTGTCAGTAGCTTCCAGCTTATCTCACGTTGCTGAGCAGATGGAGAAGCCTTCATCTTCCCTGCTGAAACTGGACAGCCTGCAAATGGGGCTGACCTGTGTGTTTGCAGGGCTGATCTGTCCATGGCATCCAGGGGTGAGGGTTGTGTTGATGCTTCTGGTCTGGGTTCCCAGGAGTGCCTCTGCCTGGTGCTGGTGGTTATTGGGTGAGACAAATGAGCAGCATGGAGCTTTGAGGGCTGCCCTGCCTGTGGAGGTAGGCAGGGCAAACCCAAAATGAAACACAGCCTACGCCTCAACGAAACTGCACCCTAATTCAGCAGGATGTGAGTGCTTGCAAGGCAGTGGCTTTTAGAGAAGAGTTTGACTGGAGTATCTATGAATTTGTCTGTATTGAATGCAGGGGAACAAAAGGCAAATTTTTTTTTTTCAACTGGATAGGAAAAATTCTTTTGGTAAATGTTCCATAGGACTTTCTTAAATGAAAACAGATGGGTTTTTAAAGCTTTAAAAAAAAAAAAAAAGCTTAACTGTATCCTATGCATATATATTCTTCTGGGTGTATGCTTTCTGTAGCACTTGCGGCTCGTGAGAACACTTTCCTTTGTTATTGATGGGTGTAATTTGGCAACCAAATACTGTTTATCTCTTCTACTCTTTTGTACATTGCTAATAATTAAACTGCTGAATGAGAACTTGAAAAGTTTAACTGCTTTGTTTAACCAAGTGCTCATAATTCATGCGGTAGGAGTGGCTCTGTGGGCCTTTTGTGCAAGGCTCATCTCCCCTGAAGTCTCCTGGTGAAGAAGGGAGTGAGCTCTGTTACAGCACGCTTACAGCTACTTGAACACTGTTGAAACAGGAAATATTAATATTGCACTGGAAGCAGATTTTATAGCACACGCGAGGGTGCTAGATCAAGTCCAACACTGGAGGCGGTGAATTGGAAGCGTGCAGATGTGCAGCTTGCCTTCTCTGTTAAGTAGGGTTTCAGCTACATACATGCTCTAACTCAAGATTTACTGGTCACTATTGCCAATTCCAGTCTGCAGTGAGATTCTAGGGATACGTCAAGGTGTAAGGTGGGGGGGGGGGGGGGGGGGAAATGCCTGGCAGTGATAGGCAGGACTTGTGGGTCATACTTCAGTGGGTTGATAAGCATACTGTGCTCTGTCTCTTGCAGGAAATTATTAACCTGATGTGTTTGCTTTACTATTGAGGCTGTTTGGATGATTTTTTTTATTTTTTCCTTTGGATCATGCATCTTTGAACTGCTATATGTTGTGGAACCAAGCTGCTGCTGCTGCTTGGAGTGGGGTGCTGGCAGAACATGCACTGCCTCAGTATTAGAGCTCTTTGGAGGGAGATGCAGGTGGGTTCCAGTGTCCAGGGATTCTCTGGTCTGCCTGACCATGGCTGGTGAAGGAAGACAGTGCTTGAGTCTGCTCCATGGGACAGAAAGGGGGACCAGGTCCCATGGAGATCTGTGGAGCAGAGGAAAAGAGTGCTTTGCTTTGGAGATCAGCTTCCCTGCTGCCCCTCAGTCAGGTGGTGGCTGCAGAAACTCTGCAGGGTACCCTTCTTTTGTTCCTAAATATGTTTTGAAATGCTAAAGAAAATAAACAGCTGTTAAAAACGTGTTGTTGTCAGTGTCAAATTAAATTGCTGTGTTGTTCTAGTGAGTGTGTGTTTGCAGGAAACTTACCTGGGGGGATCATGTCAGTGCTATTCACAACATGTTGCCGAGGTTAAGATGCAAACCTGTAGGGAGTCAAATTTGAGCAGTACTTCTTGGCTCTGACTCACATCCATGGGCAAACTGCTGTCAGACCAAGGAGCTGCTTCCTCAAGCAATGGAGCTGCTCAGCTCTCAGCCTCCAGAGCTGACAGGGATTGCAGTTCTCAGCAGCTTCTCCTGCTTGAGTACAGCAGGCTGAACACCAGAAAAAGCAGGCAATAAGGGACATACTCTGCATATCCTTCACTGTAGACCTTCACCTGCTCTATTCAGAGTGCAGCAAAAGCCTTGTGGCTTTCAGCAAGGTGTTTAGACTGATTCTTATCTGGCTCCAAAAATCTATCTGGACATCCAGACTGGGAAATGAGTAGCTGTACATACTAGCCATATCTTATTGGCCATTCCACCTGAAGAGTGAGAGTATCCTCCTACACTTGTGCCTGATTTGTACAGCTGCTCAGTACACTGTATGTGTAGGATAGGAGCCTCCCAACAGCCAGGAGCCCAGCACAGAGAAGTTACTGGGGAGCTGAGTTGGGAAAAGCCTGAACTATGTACAGAAATCTTTTCCATTCAGACAACCAGTATTCTGCAGGGTTGAAGGCCAGTGAGTGTTTTACTTGTGTTTTTACAGGAGCGCTTGGAAGGTGTTTTGTAGCAGCAAGTACAGAGGATACCTGTGCCTGTAAATCCAGTTAAAGTGATTAAAAACAAGATAAAGTGCTTAAAAACAGAAGGACACAGTGGCTTTGCTGCAAACGTGGTTCTGTATCTAGGTCCAGCTTCTTTCGTAAGTGAAACTGCTGATTTGAACCAGCCTTAATTACAGTGGGATCCCAGCTCCCACCTTGCTGCTGACCTTTGCAGAGTCTGCATAGCCTGAACTTACTGAGATGCCTTCAGCTGATCTTATAGACTGCTGTGAGCTTTGATTCTCAAGAGTGTGGTGGCACAGAGACCCAGCCTGTCTGGAGTCTACTCCTTGAAAAGCTGATCTGCATGGCTGGGTTTCAGCCTCTTCAGTGGCTGTGGTGACACAGCTGCTCATGCTGACCCTGTGACAGGCAGCATTTATGGCCAGGTGGGACTGCAGGAGCCAAGATTTAAATGAGTTTAAATTGCTCTGGAACCGCACCCTGAAGCTGTGGTTTTGTGTGTGCTTTCAGTTGGCTCTGCTGATGTGAGAAGCAGCCTTGACTTCTTCCTTTTTTTTTTTTTTTTTTTTTTTTTTTTTGCCTGGATCAGGTCTAATCCCACAGTCAGAGATCTGCCAACCTGACAGTATAGCTGGCACAGGGATGAGCACCTGGATCAGGCCAAGCTAATCTGAGCTGTTATTGCTGTGTGTGGTGGTGAAACATGCCTGCAGAGGGGCAGTGAAACATGGGGGTGGCAGTGTACAGGGGGCCCCTGGACACACGGGTGGCCCTTGTGGGTGGCCCTACTTGCATACAGTGCCAGCTCAGTGCCCCACCTGCCTGCTAGGATGGGCTGTCACTCAGCTCTCCTCTGGCCAAAGCAGTTCTGAATTATAGAAATGGTTGTATCGGTGTTGTTTTTGGGTTTTTTGGGGTTTTTTGTTTTATTTGGGGGGGAAGAATTTGGTCTTACATGCCATAGTTCCATAAAGCCACAATTGTTGGTAAAGTTGCTTCAGCACTCACCAGGTGCTGCTGAAGGGCTATGAAAACTGTGAGAAACTGTCTAAACTTTAGGCTGCTTGAACACGAAGGGAAAAATGTGCTTCTTGTACAAAAAAGTAACAGTCAGCATGTTTTTCCATCCCTTCTTGTAACATTTTTCCTGAGTTGCAGGGTCTCAGGACTGTGGGAATGAGAGGTGGTTTGTGATATGCACTGCTTGTCTCTGAGATTCTTACTTGTCTCAGGGAAAATAATTTGCCCAATCAATACCTGTCTGGCCTCTGTTCAGCAGTAAACAAGGCTTGATTCCCATATGCTCTCAAAACAATGTAACAGAAGAAATAATGCACTAAAATAGCAGCACAGGGTTTGTGGTAGTGTAATTTGTGCTGGAAAGAACAGCAATTATGCTTAGATTAATCTGGGATAGAGTGTTTACCCAGGAAAAATGCTTGGCTGCTTTTGCAAAACTGGACACAGAGAAAACATTATTTCATTTTATCTGAGCTCAAGCTGTTTTGAATGCCACTTCTCAGAGCGTGGTAGGGCAGTTGTTGCTGTGCTGCAGTCCATGGTGGCAGGGAGATGGACCAGCCCTGGTCTGTGTGTGCTAGCCAGATTACCTGCAGCAATGGGTTGTGACTGCTTGTCACTTTGGGCTTGCATTACCTCTGGCTGTGGTCATAATAAATATCTAGAAATTTTGTAACATTCTATAAGTTGTGTGTTTTATCATGTGAAAAGGAGATACATATCAGGGGTATAGAGGGGAGGAGGACTAAATGCATGATTTTGCTGAAGATTTAATTGATGGGGATTGTTTTAGAACAAACCGAATGTAATTTATAAATTTTTAGTGTTTTGGACAGTAAAAAAGCAAAATATGGGCTGCTATTTTACGTAACACTGGACCATGGCAATAACACTTGGTAATTTCTCCCTTTTTCTCTTTTTTGGTCACACTTGAACAAAATTAAGTACCTCCATAAACATTTAGAGACACTTCTGATAAAGGTGAGCTTCTGTAACGTTTGCCTCTGTCTTTACCTATGGCAGTAGGCCGAGGACCAGCAGTAAAGTGCTATTGTGCAGGCTGAAAACGCTGCTTGATGAGGGGTGTGTCTAAGATCTCCTAATAGATGAAGAAAAGAAGCAATCAAAGTGTTTGGGCTCCTAGAGCAGTAGCAGAATTTGTCTGTAAAATCCACAACTATGATCAAGTTATTTCAATCTAATTTCCAGAAGTCATAAAACAGGCCTTCTTGGAACCTGATCATCTGCATGGGAACTATTGCCTGTTAGGAGGAAGCTTCTTCCTTCAGCTCACTCATGACAGCGGTTAATTTGCAGTCTAGCAAAAGCTGAAAAACTGGTAGTGAGATAACAAGCCGTATTGCATTAGTGAGTCTCTGCAGGAGTTTCCATGTAGTATTAGCAGCTGGGATGGAGCAGTTATTTATTTATTTATTTATTTTAGACTACTTTGATGCCTAGAGCAGTTAAGTGCCTTGTAGTAAGGGGGATGACAGTAGGTGGTATGAGTGAGAAACCAGCACAAAGCCCAGAGGAGCAAACTTATAGCTGTAGCGAAAGTGCAATGTTTTGAGGCAGTGCTTCTGCAAAGGGAGTGGACTGCAGCTATGCAGGAGATGACAAAAGTCAGCACTGAGCCCTTGCAGTGTGATTTCCCATGCTGGGTGGAGAGTTCAAAACCTGAGAACTAATAGCTCAAAATGATGTTAAATTTAGGTGCCTTGCTTGTTGCCACAACAGTGATGAATGCAAAATGTGCTTCCTGTGTTTTAGTGGTCGTTGTTCTGCTATTTCAAGAAGAATGATTTTGTTTTGAGGTGTTCTCACGATGCTCCTAATACTCTCTCGCATTTTGTTCACAACTGGCATTTAACATTGTCACTGCAGTGTTTTCATGAGTGGAAACACAATCAGGGCAGTTAAGAGGCTGTCCTGAAGTCAGCTCTTGCTGCATTAATCCAAATCTTTTTGAGTGGGCTGGAGACAAGCAGGTAACCTGAAAAATGGACAAAATTTATTGTATCAGTTTAGAGGAAATCTGAATTCAGTAGATGTAATGGTCATGCACCCACCAGTTCCTACACATGATTTAGTGAAAGCGTGTCTTGTGTGCGCAGCTGTCAGTGACTTGCAGTGGAAATGGAAGCGCTCTGTTTTTTGATAAGGGGGAACATCTGGCTCACTTCAGATGTGATGACTGTGCGGTGGTCAGCAATGGTAGCTGTGTCTTTGTCAGTCAAAGCAGTTCTGATTCCCGGTAGTTAGGCCATAGGCCTGTTGAGTGAAAGGGTGGGGTTTTGTTTGCTCTTTTCTAACCTTGTTGTGAGAGCTGATACGAGGCTTTTAGACTGTTGGTGTTTCAGTTCACTCCCTCAGTTTTAAATCCTAGTAACAAAGTAAAGTTTATTGGCATGTATTTCAGTGAGAAATGAGGGTCAGGCCACTTGGAATGGTCCCTAGGTGCAGCATGGGCAATTGCTGTTCAAGCTGTGCTTGCCTGTGACTGGCGCCCAGTGATGAGGGAGCCCTGGGAGGGCCAGCACTGGAGCCAGCACTGTTGGCCCTGATAACTCTGCGGGCCCTGGTTGCTCACTGTGGAGCAGAGGCAGACAGGCAGGCTGCAGGTGATAGATGAGGCCATTACTGATGAACGGTAAGCCTTTGATGAAAGGTAAGCCTTTGAACTGCTTACCTGTGTGGGTACACCATGTTTGTTGTCTACCTGCAAGAACCTATCATCTCACCTATGAGGCAGGAACAAAGAATGTCTCTCCTGTCTTACTGTACCTGGATGGACTGGCACAGTCAGTGACAAGTTTCCAGGGTGCGGTCCGGGTTTATGAGCCCTTATGCTGCACCTCTGTCCTCCTTTTTCTGTTGGTTCCTGCTCATGCTGGGCCACCTCAGCTGGGGAAACAGCCAAGTGCGTTGTGGTCTGTGAATTCTTTTGCAGGCTGCTGAGCTGCCCTCCTTGGAGAGGTGAGAACATGGCAGGAACTGACTTGGCTCTGCTAGGTCTCTGCTACTAGGTGCAGAGGGATCCCTAATTGCCTGAACTTGTTACCATGCCTGTCTACTGATGTTCTGTACCATGTCATTACTTTCCTGTGATTTGTAGGCCATTTTTGTACTAAAACTTGTCAATTTCATTCTACGGGTAAATTAATTCTGTAGATGCGAAGTAAATTAGTTCAGCTAAGTTATCCCTAGTTTTTAAGGTTTTCTTCCTACCCACTGACATTTAAAAAGCTGCTGTGTGCCTATATATATATATATATATATATATATAAAGAAAGAAATTATAGATCTCAAAGATATTGAGACTCTAGCAATTATTTGGGAAGGAAAAGCAAATGTTCCCCAAGTTTAAGGCTGCCGATCTCATGACATGCATATCTTCCTATGTTATTAACGTACTAGTGTTTGTATCTTAAAGTTAAAAGAAAAAGTTTTGAATATGCACGTGTTTTCTGGATGTGCTTTCAGAGTATGGAGAGAATTATACAGTATTTTAGACCTTGGTGTAGAGGACGGGCTCTGCAGCAGACTGACAGCGTGGGAAGGAGTAGGGGACAGAGAATCATCGGGTGCCCTGACGTCCAGGTGTTGGGGCTGAGTATCTCTATGGTGCAGTCGTTCTCAAGATTTACCTAGTGCTTAAGAGATGTTTTTGCTTCTGGCTTTACTTAGGCAAGTGATTCTGTTCTCCTGTGTCTTATAGTTCAGATGCTGAGGCTCTTGTCTGTGTTACTCAGTTACTCTGACTCACTTTTCAGAGCATCTCTTTTTTGTTCCAGCATTTCTACTCAATCTTTTCTGTTCTTTGACCTACACATTACCACATTTTCTTCTGCCTGCAGTGTGCGATTTCTGATGGAACGTTTTCTGATGTTAAACTCCCAATGATCAGAAGGCTGAATCAATTTGCCAGCTGTTCTGATCAGGTTATCACTCTGGGCATTTTTCAGGAGGTGAAAGAAGCTTTTTCCTTCTTCTCTCTCCCCTCCCTGCTCCTATTTTTGTTTCCTTTCATTCCCATAGCCAAGAGTAGCTGCTTATTTAACAACATCCAGGCAGAAGGCATTTATTACAAGTGCACCTGAAATTGCTGTTGTGGTCTCAGGCTGTCATGTGAATCAGATTTTTTTTTGACCCTTCAAAGACCAAAACCAATGATATGTTACAGGATGTTATCTCAGTTGGTGATCATTTAAATAGCAAGCAGTGTTTTTAATTTCTTCTGTGGAATAATGATGGTGACCAAAACTAGGCTTCAACTAGCTTATAATTTGGTGAATGACTCCTGTCAGTAATCTCTGGCTTCTCCAGGCTCTAGGGTCCCCTGTTGCCACAGTAAGCCTGGCACTTTTTCTGTTCTCTTGAGAGAACTAAGACATCTCAAACAACTTAGTCAGGGTGACCCTAGCTGCTGTTTGCAGAGTGGAGCATCTAAACTGACCGCCAAAGGAGTGATAGAGCCATAGGTAAACTCAGCATGTGTGCACAGAGGAGGGGTGGACAATCCTGAATCCAGGCTTCCTGTTGTCACTGCAGTGAGTTCAGTCTGTGCTCTGTCTTTTCCTCCTGACAGCCTCTAGTCTTTCCTGTTCTTCTGCTCTGCGGTGTCTTGTGCTTCATCCACAAACATTTATGGGTGGAGTTGTGGCTGCAGGTGATACAGTGACTAAATATAATGAAGCATGCCTTTGGGGCTCAGCAGGAAGCCAAATGTATGTCTCTTTTTGCTGTATATAGCAACATTTTGCTGTGCCATTCATGGCTGAGCAGCTTATAGCCTGGCAATATTAAGCTATTTTTTTCCATTATTGTTTTTATATTTTGTTTGTGTTAAGTTGAATAGGTAGGTAAGGAAACTGAATCCATACTGCAAAACTTTAGCTATTTTATTAAAGATTGTTAGTGCTTGCTTTTTTATTAGCAATATACATTTAAAGTAACTCCAGTGGAATGAACAGAACAAATGACAAATGTGTCAAAATACACGGAATTCAACTCCCAAGTTTAAGAAAGCGGTGAACATATGAAGCTGACAGAGGAACCTTTCACACCTTAATAGTTGATTCCTCGTGAATTTACCCCTGGAGAAGGAAAGCCTGTTGGAAATTCCTGCTGGAATATGTGATATTACTTCAAATGCCTTGAGCCCCCAGTGAGAATTTTAACTGTTTGTGGGTGGTTGTTTTTTTTAACATGCATTATTTAAAAGCCTGCATGAAAAACACCATGATTGCTCTGTGTAGAAATTTAGCACACCTTTCAACTGACTACCTTAACAGCATAGATTTTCCCAAGCTTTCCTCATGCTTTACTGTGTTAATGACTGTTTAGGTGAAGATGAGATGACCTACCAGGGGAAGGAATAACTTGTCATTGGTGTTCAGTGCCTTTTCATTTCCATCAGCCTGAGATCCTGTGGCTTGCAACCTTATTACAGTAATGTAGACAGAGTTGGTATCAGCAGTTTCAAGGCCAACTAGATGATTCACAGAAAGAAGCTAACAGTTTCCAAGGTACTCTATGCCTGAATCTAGGGGATAAGAGTTACATTGAAGTGACCAGCTAGTAAAGTATACAGAGATAAACAGATTTAATAAGGAGTTACCTGAAATATTTTCCACAAATGATGTGGCTAGCAGTTAAGTGTAGGTGGAAACAGCTGGCAACAGGCAAGCTTAGAAGCTGCATTTTGTGTTTATAGTTGTAGACGACAATATTTGTCTTGAAGAAAACTGAAATTGCTTAGGGTTAAATATTCCTTCCTTCAACCTTGCATTCCTTTTCCCTCCTTGTTCCTTCGAGCATACAGAACAAATACATTGAAGTTAAAATACAGTGAGTTTTATTTTACTGCATGAGTTAAAGAACCCTGGCAGGCAGGAGATGTCTGCACTCTGGTATCATAGTGGAGTAAGAAAAAGATAGAACTACTTAATATTAGTTGCCTCTACTATAGTGAGGCTTTATTGTATTACAGAAAGCCTGATGTCTGAAAGTAGACTAAAGGTTATACAAAACTACATGCAGAAAAATGAATGTTAAGTGTCCTAGCTGTGCACGTGATTATTTGCTGAGTGCCAAATTCATCTTGTGTTTGTGTAGTTAAATGTGACTTTGTGAGAATTCAGGTATCCTGAGATGTGTCCAAGAGTCTGTCAGCCCTCTGCCAGGGTCAGCATTTGACAGACTCTATGAAGTCGAGCAGTTTTGATACTTGGCTCCAGAAACATGAGCTGTGGTTGCTGTCGCATCACAGACCCTTTGTATGATAGCGCTAAGGTTTGTGAATTGGAATAGTACTCCATTTTTGTAAATGGATGTGGTTGGACTTTGTGGTATGAGATATAGAAGACTCAGGCCTTTTGTCAGGGAAGTGAGGGGAAAATGACTCTGGGAGAGTGACTGCACAGGCATAAGTCTCCACAAGAAAACTCCAGGGAAGGAATGGTTTAGCAAACACTTAAATTTTACATCAACACGTTCTTTTACAGGACTTACTGTAGTAAAAATGGTGGAATGGTGCTTCTCTGTATGCGATGTCTGGCAGTGAAATCTGGTCTGGAGCAGTGACCCAGTAGATCCAGCATGTCAGATTTGTGAGAATGTTTGTCTGGCTGAAAGATGTGTATTTGTGTATGAAAATCTGAGCCTGCATGCTTCAGACAACGTAATAACTAGATTAAGAAATCCACAGTTGTTTCTAAGGGAAGGAGAGAGCAGTTATTGATGGGAAGAATAGAAAATCCAGATTGAAGAGCCTCATGATTTGATGAAGTGTGTTAGTCTACTGTCTCTGGCAAAACTGTCCTCAACGTTCACAACTGTGGTAGATTTTGATTGCTTTATTTTTTGTACAGAGCCCTTTCTGGAGCAGATGTTCAGCAAATTGACTCACTTCCTTAACTGGAGCCATAGAAGGAAGGTTCAGGCCATCTGGTTGTGTTGCTGAGACATGTTCTAGCTGTTTGCAACTATGCTTTTTGGAAGAGGAAGTCTATAGAAGGCTGTCCTGAGAAGAACATTAGATTTTTCTACCAAAGTGAAATATCTTCCAACACAGCAGTTGTCTTGTAGGTACTGAATGTCCTAACAGAACTCCTGTAATATACATTTGGTTTTGTAATAAAGTTTTTCCTTGGTGATCTCTTGAATGATATCTGTTCAGTTTTAGGTGGCATATTTTCCTCTGCACAGTCTTTAAACTGTGTCATTAGATATCTGTGATTTGGAATTTTGGAGCAGGAGCTCAGGAGGAAATTCCGTCTGCCTCTGTAGCTTTGAGTAGCATTTTTCCAACAGCCATGCACATAAACCTGTCCACACATTTTTCATCTGCCTGGCAACATTGTAAGCTCAGGTGGCAGTGAACCTGGTCAGAGAATACAGCCACTTCACAAGCCTGCTCCAGTTACAAGGGCTGGCTGGTACCCTTTTTGCTGAGGTAACCCTTGGAGCATCCATTGAGCCATGGTACCCTGGACAGAGGTAGTCCTGTCTACCTGAAATTACAAATTTTAACAAATAAAAGATGAATCTAAATTCATCAGACTAGATTGTTCATTTTATGAATGTATGCAATTAATTAATCCTATGACCTAAGATTCTGGGAGTCACCCTGATCTAAAATGCATTAAGCTTGAAGCTCCAACACTGAAGTGTGCCGGCAAATGCTTCATGTTCAGAGATTTTCATGGTGCAGACAGCTGCAAATGGAAAGCTGCCTGGAGCTTGTTGTCACTGCTTTTGTACCTGGCTCTGAGTTCACCAGAACAAAGCATCATACTGGAGGTTTTGTGCAAGGGGCTCTTGGCTTTTATTTCAGTGTTCTTTGAGCTAATGCAGTATGGCAGTAAAACACTTGTCAGTGCACTAGTGCTGGTGATATGGGGATAGACTTGGGTAGAAGAGGCAAGAAGATGTGAGGAGGGGACACAATTTCCTGCCACACTGAGCAAGGACTTGAGCATGTCTTCACTTACTCTGAGTCAGTATGCCAGCCTTCTGATATTGCCATCTGCTTTACAAAGCTCTTGGGATAGCACACAGCTGGTACTGTGAAACAAGATGTAGACGATGTTCAAAAAATACTCAGGTCAAAAACCTTTATTCTAGCATTTCATTGTAGTCTGTTATAATCTCTCTTTCCTTCTCCGTCAGTTCCAAACTTACTAACTCTTCTCTGTCACTGTAAGAGCATTTTAGAGGTACTATAGTATGTGGGAAATATAGAAGTTGGTGACCCTGCTGCACCTGCAGCAGGGTAGTTGGAGCTTGATGATCCTTGAGATCCCTTCCAACCCAAGTTATTCTATGGTTCTCTGTCTTGTACTGACCTCTGTTGTTGTACCAAAAGTCATTGTCTTCCTTGTTCATTTCTCACTTTCTATGGGAAAATGGAACCTGAGAGGAATTGGCACAGGCAAATAAGATCCTCTTCTTTGCCTTCATCAGTATGAGAAGTCTTCTGGTGTGCCTGTGGCAAATGCCTTGTTAAAGGACCTTCTATAAGTAGCCATGTGCAGTTTCTGAGCTATTGCTATCAGTCATATCTAAGTATGAATGAAAGAATGACCAGGAAGCCTTAAATGATACTATATGTGTTATGATAATACTTTCCTCAGCCTCAGGTTTTTTTAAGAATATAAAAACTGTCTGTTTTGGAAATTGCTATCCAAGAACAACTTGGAATTCTCTTGTAAATGATTCCATAAGTTTACATTCAAAAATTAAAACTAAACTTAGTTTTTCTTGTATGCTCTTTAGTTTTCCTATAGGAGGTTTGAGACTGGCTTGATTTAAAAGTAAAATTCAGGTATCCACAGGGAAGATTCAAAGTCACTGTGGATTAAACCTTTAAAAAACATCTTATTTACTGTCATATCAAGTATAGGGATGCTGATGTGAAAAATTAGTGCTAATCCAGATTATATTTAACCTTGAGACCTACAAAATCTTTGTCATGGTTATAATAAGAGGGCAACATTTGCATAGCTAGCAGCTGTGGAGCTCCTGAAATTGTAATGTAAACTGAGCAAATGGGAACCTGAAATTCTGCATATCTCTCCAGGTGCTGTTGTTCAAGTTTATGGCCCCTCTGCCCCTAATCCTGTCACAGCTTTCAGTAACTGTATTGCAGCTTCATAGGCAGTGGTAACAGTTCTGACAGCTCACTCAGCTCCATCTAAAAGCATTTAAATCTTCTCTATTTCATGCTGAGTCAGACAGAAAAAAGGTTTCTTGAGACATGTCTTATGTAGGTGCACATGGCACTTCCAGAATAGCTGTCCTTGCATCAGAGAGCATAAGAAGGAATTCTTATAATCCCCAGACCTGAAACATATTTTGTCTGCTGTTCCATGGAGGTGATACACCATACCAGCCAAAATATTCTAAATATAGGTGAATGCAGCTGCAATATGTCAGGTGATGGAAGTCTTAACTCAGAATACAGACTTGGGAAGTGGTGGAAGCATGAAGAAGGAGAATATATTAAGTATTTTGTAGAATATTTATTTTTCATTGAATCAGCTGAAGTAATTGTGGAAGGGGTTTTCTTAGACAACTGCTGTATTATACTGTGTGTCCCAGTTCTGTTTGTTCACTTTTGTTGAAAATGTGACAATTTAAGCTTTAATGCTGCTGGCTGCCCCATGCAGCGCTTCCTTCACTGCTTTTTGAGGGAGGAGCATCTGTAATGAGTGAATCTGATTCATCTGAATTCATTCATCTGAATGTATTAACTGCTGGCTAATTGGGAGGCAACATCTAAAATGAGATTAAATAGAAAGCTTTCATGCACTGCACTGATATTTGTCCTTATATTCATAACATTCTCTCTTAGAGGAAATAGTTGTGATGTTTTTCTGAATTCCAAATCCAAAGTCCACAGGCTGGTACACTGAATCATAAGGTGTGAATTTTATATATACTTTTTTTTTTTCTCCAGTATGGCTCCTATATAGTGAACATGTGCCTTGTTCTGTGTCATTTAGCTCTTTTCAGCAGGAACATTTTGAGTCTGTCCAGATCCTGCTTGGTCATACCAGTAAGCTAGAGGTCTCTAGGTGAACCACAACCCTTTTTACTGTTTCAATAACACACTTTATAACAGCAATCTTTTCATTTCAGTTCAGCACTGTCAAGAAGCTACTGATAAAGTAGAATGTATTTATTATTTCATAATTCTTCCCTGTCTTCTGACTGATAAATGCCTTGTTAGGCAGAGACTCTAGTTCTCTGTTCTAAAACCAAGATAATCTTTGTGCTGAGCTTTGTGTGAATGGGCATACCCAAAGATATATGTTGGAGTCTACAGTCAAAGACTGAAACCTTTGCCAAACAAATATCACAGTAAAATTTAAGGATCTGTTATTTTGAAGTCTTAAAATTAATTTCCTCTGCAATTTAATCCTGGTGCTGCCTTTATCTTAAGGGTTATCACTGTCATTACTAAAAGTGTCTGAAGAGTTTATTTGATGTTGTATTGCTGTTGCTCTGAAGCCAGCATGTACTGGAGAGAGAAATTACAAAATGGGTCTTATCAGATGGTGGTGTTGCAAGAGACTTCCAAGCATAAGCAGTATAGGGTCCCCATATTCAGATTGTTTGGAGCTCATTTTCAGCACGTAACCAGATGCTTTGACCTGTCCGGAGAGATGCCTGACATTCTAACCCCTGAGCTGCTGATATAGTACCTCTTCTAGAAGAGATCTTCACTTACTTCTCAGTGTCCACCAGCTACTTGTCCTCTACTCTTGTCCTTTTCCCTCATTGCTGAAAGGCTCTGTAAGCAGAGTGACTTTAGCAGTCCCATACTGTCTGTCACTACCATCATCCACAAAAAAATTTAATGAAGAATTTGAAGTGGGCTAGGTTTGCTCCCTCTGCTGTGTTCTTGTTGAGAATGGGAGGGACCTGCGGATATGTAGTTCTCAGACTAGATTGTATAGATTGTATAGATTGCATTAAAAAGAGCGTAGCCAGCAGGTCAAGGGAGGTGATCCTCCCCCTCTACTCTGCCCTGGTGAGGCCTCATCTGGAATACTGTGTCCAGTTCTGGGCTCCCCAGTACAAAAAAGACAGGGATCTCTTGGAAAGAGTCCAGCGGAGGGCCACAAAGATGGTGAAGGGCCTGGACCATCTCCCCTACGAGGAGAGACTTAGGGAACTGTGTCTGTTTAGCCTTGAGAAAAGAAGGCTGAGAGGGGACTTGATCCAGGTTTATAAATACCTGAGGTGTGGGAGCTATAGTGGCGAGGCTGGTCTCTTTTCAGTAGTGCGTGGGGACAGGACTAGGGGCAATGGGCTGAAACTCCAGCATAGGAAGTTCCGCACGAATGTGCGCAAGAACTTCTTTACGGTGAGGGTGACGGAGCACTGGAACAGGCTGCCCAGGGAGGTGGTGGAGTCTCCTTCTCTGGAGATATTCAAGACCCGCCTGGACGCCTACCTGTGCGACGTGGTGTAGGGAGCCTGCTTTGGCAGGGGGGTTGGACTCGATGATCTCTAGAGGTCCCTTCCAACCCCTATAATTCTGTGATTCTGTGATTCTGTGATTGTAAAGCATTAGAGTTGTTCAGGTAAGTTCCTAGAATGATGTTTATCAAGTGAGTTGTGTGGTTTTTCACTCCCACTTTCAGATAAGCTGCCTGTTATGTTGCTTTGATTGACTGTGACAAGTTGTGTTTGGAGGGCAGAGGTAAATGGTGGGAGCAAGTAAACGTGTGAGCTGAGAGGAACAGGAAATAGAAGCTGCATGTCTTTCAAAAAGGACCAAGGTCAGACTCAATACCAGCTGTCACATCACAGCTAACAGGCCATAACAAGTCAGGGCAATTGGCTGGGTTCCTCTGATGGATGGCAATTGCCATAATCCATGGGGTTTGTATCTCTGGGTCAGCAGTGCTGCCTGAAGACTGATCCCAAAGCTCAGTGGCACAGGTAATGAAGTAGTGTATTAATGCTGATCATGTAGCTCACTGGTACTTTGCCCTTGTCTCATGGAGCCAAGACTCCTGTCCAGCAGAACAGTGACAGGATGTGGGATCAGCCTGTCCTGAGCATGCTGGTGATGTGGACAGCAGAGCTCTACAGCCAGTTTGCCATGCTGAGTGTTTTATGACTTGAGCCTCATGTTTGCCTCCACACCAGTGTTTCAGTTCATAATGAGTGATGACCTGATTACAGTATCTGAGAGCTCTTTTTAGAGCGAGTCATGTTTATTGGAGATATCAGACTTGAAAGAGACTCAGAGCAAGACATTTGTTTTATCAGTTCATGAAACTTCTGTGTAATTAGGAAGAACCATCTTAAAAGCAGAGGAAGATGAGAGATATCAGTGCTTGTGATGATTAAAACTGAAACTACAAAGCTCAAAGCAACTGTGTGATAAATTAACAAATGTATGGTAGCTTCAGTCCAGTGTGGGTGAGTAGTGTCATTTCTTGTGTACTCAGTGTATTCCTGCTTGGCAACGTGTGGGCCCTTGGTGTGCTGAAGCAAAAAGGGTCTGTCCTGGGTGTGGTGTCCATTTGGAGAAGGAAGTTTTTAAAGACACTGCTGCAAAATGAAGTGGAAGTGATTTCACTGTGACTTTTTTTTCATAAACTTCAAATAGATGGGATCACTTGGCATTTTTTTTTCTTTAGGTTCAGCTTTCAGTGTATGTTCAGTCCTGTAAAGCACAGCTTCTTGCTTTATTGTGTTGTCATTTACCCGAATTGCTCATATCAGCTCAGGAAAGCTGATTTAGCTTACTCACTAAATGAGGCAGTTGCACCAGGGAAATGATGAAAACTTGTTTGTGGCTTGCATGATCTGTATGACAGTTCAACTAAAGAAGCGTCAAACAGGGCATTTGGAGAAGAGAGGATCTGTTTTCAATGGAGTATACTTTGTGATGGTCTCAGCTTGTGGGATTCTGCAGAAAGTGTCTGTCCCAGCCCCATTTCTGTTCCCACCCTTTACTTGTACAAGCATGGCTTCAGTTGTGCAGTTTCTCAGAGATGAGATCCTACAAGAAAGCCTCTTCACAAGTCTTGTTTTCCAGCAAGGTCTGCTCTCTTTACTGCTTCACAGACACAGCAGTAGGTCAGTCAGCTCTGCTACAGACCTGAAATTTGTGGTTGGGAAGCATGAGAGAGGATAGGTCAAACTCTTCTGGCAGCCACCAGCACAAGCAGGGTGTCATTTTGGTAACTGGTGTTTGAAGGCTTCCCTCAGCATAAGCCTCATGCATGTCTGAAACTCAGACAGACATCAGTAGTACTGTAGTGACCTTCAGATTAATTGTTGGAAACATTTGAACTTCTGAAAGGATTGAAGTATTGCTCACAGAGGGCCTGTGTTCCCTACAAAGGGGGAGATTGGTCATGGGGTAGTAGTTAATGATCAGGAATGTTTCCAGCTGGAGATGTGCAGAGAGTCTTTCTTAATAGGCTCCTTAATGGGAAGTGATGTTGTTCAGCAGTAAGGAGTATGAATACCACAGCTCCTTCATTTGGTTACAGCCCTTATCACAGGGCCCATCAGTGAGAGGCAGCTCACTCTGTTGCAGGTTAACAGCTTGCTGAAACTGCAGCTGGCTCCCAAGTTTCCCTTGAGGCATATTTGCAGTGCATTATTTCCATCTCTGCTGCTGAAGGGGCAGCTCCTCTACCCAGCGTTCACTTGGGTGGTCCCCAAACTCCTCTGAGTATGTGTGAGCTGAAATTGTCAGCTCCCAGACATAGTTTCACCTGTATGAGAATTCATTCCTGCCCCCAAATCAGGTAGCAGACAAATGTGAGACCTGCTGGGTCTGAGCAAGTGGAACTCGAGGAATTTATCCTCCAAGAGCAAAGGTGGTCTAAATATTTGAGTGCCAAAAAAGACCACTTTCTTGGAGGACGGACTGTCTTAGTTTCTCTTCTTTGCTTAGGCTTTCAGTAACTGTGCTAAACCACTCCTGACTTGTGTGTAATTTGATGTGGGTCTCTGTTTGCAGCTATTGTGGACGATGAAAGGCTTTCAGCGGAGGAAATGGATGAAAGGAGACGTCAGAACATTGCTTATGAGTACCTCTGTCACTTAGAAGAAGCAAAAAGGTAAGTAAATGAAAACATTCTCACGTGCAGCCTTTAAATACAGAAGTTGAGCCATGCTGTGTTCCTGAACACTGTGATACTTAAAACACTTCTTGGGTTAATTTAAGGTTGGAATTTGTAGCATTTTAGCATGAGAAACAAATGCCTTATATGAAAAGCTTCCTTGAAAGAAAGGGTTAAATAGTCGAGAACTTCAGAGTTGCTGTGGTGACCAGCTTCAATGAAAGCAAGAGCTGGGTGTTAAAACCTAGATCTGTGGTTTTACAAGATGCATCAGGCTTGTGTGACAGACTGAGGAAATGCTTATCCTGGCTGCATAGTCCTCCTCCCTTCTTGATGCCAGTGCTTTTGTGGAGTGACTTGAGTTGCTAAGATGGCAGATCATCACTTGTGATCTTACTGGGTTAATGATCTGTATCAGCTGAGCGTTTTAGTGGTGGTGTGTGGCAAGTGCAGGCGGAACAGTAAGATAAGGACTCTGCTCTTCCTTTAGCTCCTCGAACACATAGATCACATTTACTTCTCTGAAGTGGCAGCACTGATCTGCAGGGACGAGGGATTTTATTGCTCCTACACAATTATACCATCACATTCTTCATTCTCTAAACAAATTCAGCAATATTTTTGTAATTACAGGCTGAGAAAGTAAGGTGGAATATCCTTGTGCTTTTGGAGTAGCTCAAACTGTTGCCATTATCATTTGTGAACGTATACTTCATGTTCAGAGGCGGGTCAGAATTTTCTACTGCTGTTGAGCTCCATTGCTCCTGTGGTGCCCTATTGGTAACCATCCCACTTTGTTTTGCATCTACTGATGACATTCTATTCTTAATCTTGAGTTGGATGACTTTCCTAGAAATTCCTGTATGTGAAAGGAAAGCTTTACGTTGACAATTAGAAATACAAGATATAAAACCTGGGAAATATCAGTGTGATGGCTAATCATAGAATCCTTAGAATGGAGCAACCCAGTGTACCTCAGACAGGAATCAAGGACAGAAGAGTGCACTTGGCTTTGAGTCTAGAGTGTTCGCCTCAATCACTGTCTGGCACTGACAGCTGCTTTTTTGCAGCTGTGGGGGCAGCTAGCTGCCATTTAACTTGTCCTACAAGCACTGCTGTAGAAGTCAGCCTTTCTTTTCTTCCTATTCATTGTATTGTCCCATTTGCTTTGGCAATTGTTACCTCCTTTGCTTTTTCTTCCTCTTTTTATGAAGGGTGTTTTCCCTGTTTGCATGTATAAGCTGACAGTCCTCTCTGGCAGCGGTATGACACTGGCCCTGCTCTGCGCACTCCCATTGCCTCTACTGTGCAGTTGCAGGAGATTGCCTCTGGTCAGCTGAGTCAGCTGGCTACACAGGCAGGAAATCTGCAGCTCTTTTGCTGAGTTAGTTTTCTAGTGGTTTAGTGAGCTGAATAGTCTGATCAAGGGGTCACAGCAGAATCAATGCTAGCAAGAGGAAGGGGATGGGGTGAGCAGGGCTCCACCTGGCATGCTAAGAGGAGGATCATCTCCATTGCTTCAGGAAACCTCACTCTGAATCAAGCTTTGATTTTTATTCAAGGTTCCTCCCCTACTTATTGCAACTACACATTCTACTGGCTTCTGACAAGATGGGAATAACAAGAAATCAAAGCAACCCTTGAAACTTCATGAGCAAATGCGATATTGTTTTTACAGTTAGTGAACTCAATTAGCATCTGCTCACCCCCCTCCTATTTCTTTCATTTACTTTCACAGGGATTTGTGTCACAAGTGATATTTTAAGCATTACATAGTTTTGCTCACTGGTGACAGGGCTCACATCAAACACTTAGCTAGAAACTCCAGGGCTGTTAGGTGCCCAGAAGCATTTCCGGATCTCAAGTCTTGGAATGTTAATGTTAATTGCCAGTGCTACTGTGTGGGTTATGTATGAACGCTGCAGTGTAGGAGACTTTGTGCTTCTCTGGCAGTACTGCTGAGGGGAAATGTCACAGGTTGAGTGAGTGCAGTAGCACTGTGCTTCTGGGTGCCCTTCTGCACATGGTGATGAGCTGGCAGGAAGACCAACTTATTTTAAATGATCAAGAGAAGGAACTGCTCACTGTCAGTGGTTTGAGTTTGTTTACAACACAGGGTGATGGTTGCTCTGGCAAGGAAGAGCATGGGATTGCCTGGGGGGCGGGGGGGAGGGTGATGCTGGTGGTGATGGAGGCTTGGGGATGCTGTTAAATGAGTAGTATGGCCTTTGAGGAAGTGAGAGTGTGGGAAACTTATCCCTTTACTGTCAGCTTCTGAGAGATAATTTAGTTGCATCAGGATTCTTTGCCCTCGAAGGGGCTGTCACTAGTGTGGAAACACGCTAGCAAAAGTCTGTATGAAAACTAGGGGAAATGAGCAGGAATGTTTGCATCTTAAAGCTATGAAGTTCCTGTCCCTTCTCACCTGTAGAGTGAGTAATGTGAGTTGGGATGATCTGGGAGCAGCTTGAGGTGGGTAAGGTGCTCAGTTAGTGACAGTGCAAGAGTGAAACACACTGATAATGTAGCCTTTCTACTCCAGTAAGTGTAGCATCCTCCTTGTAACAACAGAGCCTGAAAAAGACCCAGCAGTGCTGGAAAGCAGCATAACCTCAGAGAGTAGCAGAGCCAAAATTCAAGCTACGGTAAAATGGGACTGACCCACGCTAGAAGGCTTGGGTGCTGGCTGCCTTGTCAGGATAAGGGTTTGTGTGCTTCAGGTACAACTCAAGCAAGTGGAGCAGCAGCTGCAGATTCCCCCAAGGCTGCTGGCAGGGAAGGGGCTTTTAGGGTGGTGCTTTCAACCCTGGACTGTGAGACTGCATGGAGCTGCAACCATTGCCCTCCTGGGTGAAACATGGGAGAGAGAATTGCATCTCTGATACTTGATGTCTATCTCCAGTTACAAGCTTTTCTTTTTCTTTCTTTCATTTTTTTTTTATTTTTTTATTTTATTTTATTTTTTTTTTTCCCTTTGTCTCCTATAAAACTGAAAAGGAGAGGCAACTTCTAGTATTCGTGGGTCTATAGATAGCAATGACAACTGAAAATAATAAGCAGGGTATTTTTTTCATTCACTTGGTAGCTGCGGAAACAGGTGAGCGGCAGTTTGCAAGCAATTCATTTTGACCCATAATGTAAAGGAATGAATACAGAAATAATAGTTAGCGGAGGATTGGGGCAAAACATGGATTTATGTACTGTAATACATAAAGAGAGCTATGCTCTCTGGCAGTATTTGTAACCAAAATATTGTTTTATAGTAAAATTTCAAAATGCCAAAGTTAATTAAAATGATGGATTTATAATTTCAGCTGCTTTCTAGACCTCTGCACACTCACTTTAACTGACTTTAATAAAAACTATCTCAGTTTAACATGAAACAAGAATTCTGCTGCTGGTGTTCTGCAAACAGTACCTTCTGTTCTAGGCACAATCTCTGCTATAAGTATACAACATAGGAAATTGTTTTTTGAACACAATGAGTAGGTTTGTAGTACCTGTAGAGATCAGTAATGGGTGTTGTATTTCATACTGGGGATAAAAAAAAACATTTTGTCCTTTTAGACTGTTGGTTCTTTTCTGCCTAAAATCACACATCTGAGGACAAATAATGGCTTTCATTGTTCATGTGTAACTGGGTTTATTACTTTTGTCTTTAAGGAAAATTTATTGCTTACTGAAGACATAAAGGGCAAATGAACGGTCTCCAGTGTCTTTAAACTCCTGAAATGAATAAAACCAAGAATAAGGATTTTCTTCCTTCGAGCGATGTAAACATGGATGCTTAGAACAGAGTCTCACCAGTAATTACATGAATACCTTTGCAGTATCATTTAGGAATTTTTTTCCTTTAAAAGATAAAGATAGGGGATGAGTAACAGCTATGCTGCACACTGTTGCCATATTGGATAAGACAGATTCTAACAGATAAAACTTGCTACAAAATCCTCCTTTCCAAAGATTATCTCAGATTTTGCCTCAAGTTTGGCTTTTGCTGTTGCTTGTCTCTGTGCAGTTATGCATTTACCTGTCTGTGAATGAGAGTATGGGTCTGAGGGTTTTTAAGCTGTGATTGAAGCTTTGGCAATAATACAAGCTGAGTTTACAGTAAAACTGTTGTGGCTGATGAGGGTTATTATCATCCATAATTAAGCAAATGCTCTTTTCCTTGGCTTCTTGGAAATTATAACTGCTAGTGCTATGCTTGAATTTGCACTATGGAATACCTCATCTTACTCATCTTGCCTCTCTGCATCAAATTGAACAGTTTTACAGTATCTACTGTAATTTTGTAATCATACCTGCCAGCATTTCTTCTTCACTTTTTTTACTTATCCATTTGTCATGAGGAGGACTCATGTGAAACACTAAAATGAATGGATGGGGAAGCAGAACTATTGCGGGAGTACCTTCTGAGAAATCTGGAAATGGAATTGGAGAAGAATGAGGATTTATTTTTACAATAGGAAATCAAATCATCCATTTTAGACTTCAAAACCTGCCCCCCATCATTGCAGTAGGTTTTATTAAATTGGTTTACAATGGCTATTTGCAGTATTGGTCACTGATGAGATCACAGTTGGAAGCTGTTGTGAGAAAATGCACATGCAGTTTAATATGCTTAAAAGGTCAAGCCCTGAAGCACTTAACTGGTTCAGCTAAAGCTTACAGTTCTGTGGTACCATTATGCCACAGAAAAGTCTGGGTGTGCCATTTTTCAGGATGGAGGTATAGTGGGTGTTTGCTTTGGAGCCCACCCTGGAGAAACTGTATGAAGGCTTGGCACAAAAAGAGGGCTGGCCAGGCTGCCTGCTGCTATTTCTTTATGTTTAGGCAGTAGTACCTGTGCAGCCCTGGGAGCTCATGGGTGAATCAGTGCAATTCAGATGCTTTGTTTTCAGTCTCTTTCATGCTACTAAAGGTCTTTAAAGTGTTGTGCTTAGAGACAAATGTGTAAATTGTAATAAGTCTGTATGACTAGCTGACTACAAACAGCAAATGTTAAGATACCTCCTGGTAACCCAGTCTGTGTTGTCATAAACCATTCTTCACACAGTAGCAGCCATTGATATCTGGTATATTATGAACTTTGGGTTCTCTCTCCCCTCTCTCTGCCTTGTGTCTAATAGAGCAGCAAGCATCAGCTCTGTGAAGGCCAAATGTTTGGAAGTGTGATGCTTCATGAAATTAAATTCTTGGAAGAATCCTATCTAGCCGTATAGGTAGTGATATACCTGTCTGTGAAACAGCTCATTCCTCAGAGTTACTGATCAGGAAGCATACTTCTCACCTAGCAGATTGCAGGCTACTGTGTTCAGTATATTTTTGTTCCAGATAGTCATGCAACTGGCAGTTTTCACTTGCAAGTGTCAGTGGTATCAATCCATCCAAATAATTGCTTGGATAGCAATATTTGCATATGAAAAGTCTTACTACTAAGATCTGAAGGAGGGGAAAACCTTTGTGCTGCTATGAGAGAACTCCTGTTTCTGTACAGCATGTATTGACCTGCTCATTGGGATGTTGAGGTAATTCCTGCATGTTATGGGTCACTGCTCTGTCTGTATAGTTGTCAGATAATGCTGCTGAGTAATGATGGATGTGACCTTTGTTTTTTTTGGACAGTATGCTCTATAGCACTTAACCTACAACATGCATTGAAGCAATCGTGCAGTCATTTCAGAACCAGCTCTTTCCTAAAGCTTTCCTTTTGTTTTAGGCTGTACCCTCTTGTAAAAAGAAGCTTTTGTTTTTAATAGAGAAGTGAACAGTTTGAAGTTAGCTCTGGGCTAACACCCGCATACTGGTGCAGTTTTAAGATCAGCTTCACCACGATAGCACATGGAACTTCCATTTCTTCTTTACTTCCTCTGTTGCAGTGTAGATTGTCTGTGGAGAGATTCAGAAGCAAACTTGCCTTTATGCTCCACCCATGAGCCTAGCTGCCTGTCAGATCAGATGGCCTTGTTCTGCACCCTGTGTGTTCCTAGTTAATATTAATGTAACCTGAGGGGGCCTCATTAAGGTATCAGTAGTAGCTGAATCATCGGGGCACTGTGGGCAGCTTACCAAGGAATAGGGAAGCAGGCTGCAGGAGGATGTTGAAATGGGGTTCCCTGCATGTCACCAGCCAGAACTTCCACATCTGTCCTGTTGGCTATGGCAAAGGAAAGCTTAGGGCTCAGCTGTGCAGTGTGGAGTAGATTTGTCTTGCTCAAGGCAATCCTCTGAAGTTACTGTTGGAAAGAACCTCTGACAGCAGCTTTGCAGGTGGAAAGATACTGATTCATCTTTTGGTCTGTTTGGAAGATTTAACTGTTCCTGTAAAACTTCGGGTAGTCCTACACTGTTTGCTGAGTAAGTTTTGTGCTGTTCCTACACATCTGACAGCCGGCGAGGCTTTTGAAACCTGGCATGTTAATGATGGAATAAATCACAGTGCGAAATCACAGCATGAGTGCTGGGTGTGCAGGCTTCTGTTTGAGGCCAAATAAAACCCTCAAGTTCTTGTCACCATGTTTAGGTTAGGGCTGTGAAAACAGTCATTGGTGCTTCACTTTTTGCTTGATTTTTTTTTTTTTCCTTCTTCCTGTTGTTCGTGCACTTTGTCATGCAGCATGGGGGAGGTTTCAGGGTAATTTCTTCTATCCCACATCTAACACTGATGGGAAAAGATTCTATAAGCCAAGAATTTATTTGGAAAATTTAAGTGATATATTTGCTTTTTCAGCCAAGTTCAGTGACTTGCATGTTTTCTTGAGATAGTTCAACTTAATTAAACTTACTTAACTGCATGTGCAAAGGAGTGCTTTCTTTAAAGCCCAAACAAAAAGTATTCTTTGCCAAGGCTCTTGTTTTGCATGAGTTAATAGGGGGATTTCTTAAAGACCAGTGTAGATGAGAAAATAATCAATGAAGGTATATGTTTCTATTCATGAAGAAGTAGATAATGGACCAAAATATCCATGCACTAGCCACAGAATAAAGAAGGAAGATAGCAGTTGTCTTCCTAATAGCATCAATACATGTCCCTGGTCACTTTCACTTGGTTGCCTGGCTTTTACTACATATTTTGCATCCTTCTTGATGATTAAAGCCTAAAATTGATTTCAGAAACAGAGACAAAATGTCATGAGGTTTTGAAGCTAGGGAAGGGGCAGGAAATTAATAGGGTTGATATCCTAGGAAGGATTTCACACAGCTTCACTTGCTGTAAGTCCTAGGCAGGTCCAGGCTCAGAAGCAGCCTTCCATTAGTTGCCAGCTTGAACAGGAAAATCTTGCAGGTTTTCATTTTGAATCAAAGAGAAGTGTTGACAAGTGAATTATCAGTGTGCATTTGTTCTGGCAGGATGATGTTTAACTGCACGTGTAACTTCCCAGGTACTCAGAGGACAAATATGTAGCCTGCCCTGGGAAGAAAGATCATAGGCTTGCAATTGTTAATATGTATTATAAAGGTTTGAGGTGCAGAAATGGACTGCTCATATTGCATTATGTGGCAGTAGAAATGAGAGCCTGGATTTGATTCTGGTTCTGATTGCTCCCACCTGGGTTGTTAAGCCTTTTGGTTACTGGTGCTTTTTGCCCCTCAAGGAAAATGATAATTCTAGTCTGACAGCTTGAACTCTTCTGCCATCTATTGCATGTTATCTATTCCTAAAATTTGATCATTGCCAAAGAGATATGTGGCATTATAAAGTTAGATGTAGTAAATAAAGGTGTAAAATGAGCTCTGTGATGAAATTTACCTTTATAGCAGTACTTTTCAACACCTCTCATTCCGCATCTAAACATTTGCCTCTCATAGTGGCAGAAGCAGAATTCATACATGAAGGTGTTAGAGTTGCAGCTGTACTCAGGCACCTCTGCTGTGCAGAGATTGTGCTGTTATGGCATGGATAAGCCCAGGACACTGATGTGTTCACTTTGCAGTAGTCAGCAACAGGGAGAAGCAGTGGAAGTGGTGTCCTTTGGGGTCAGTACTGACACTGATGTTCTGTATCTTCATCAGTGACATCCTCAGTAGCATTGAGTGTGTCCTTAGCAAGGTGCCAAGCCGTGTGGTGTGGCTGACCCTCTTGTGGGTTGGGATGCCCTGATTCTAAGAGTAAGAAGGGAAAGGAGTGGTGCACTGGAGTGATGGAAAACCTACCACAGGCTGCCTTTCTCCTGTCTCCTTTGAAGGTGGGCTTTGCCCAAAGGACTCACCATGGATCCTATAGAAAGCATTGAATGTATACTAAGTTACAATCTGTAGTAAGGGAGTGCCTTTAAAGCCTAAGTTCCTCTAGACTGAGTAAATAACAAGATACACATCAAACATCTACAGGTTGTGCCAAGTTTCTTTTCTCTGGTAGAGAAAGAAAGCTCTGAAATACGCTGGAATTGGTGAGTGTTTTGAGTTGAGCTGCCTTCCCTTCCTGAGAACTTCCCAACCGCAGATTGCATTACCTCTCTTACCATAGCCACAGGAAAGCACAGAACATTTCACTTGAATGTGTCTGCCTTTATGCAATGTGTATGTAGCCATGTGGGATTTGCTTTGCAGTGTATTTGGTGGAGTGCCAGATCCTTGTCTCAGCTGTGCTGCTTGGAACAGAGTTCAAGGGGGTTCGTGACTGGAGCTGGGTTTTAGGACTTCCCTGTTCTGTGGATGCTCATCAGAAAACAGGATCAATCAACTTGATGCACCCATTAACTGAGCTGTGCTTTCTCATAGCTGTTTTCTAAAGCAAAAATCAAAACTTTGCATTATGCTGATCACAGTCTTGGGATGGGGAAAACATTTTCTGATTAAGCATCAATGGCTGTGAAAGGTCTACATGCAGATTTTTGCTTTTAGAATGTTTTTTTGGTTTTTCCGTTCTTCCTGTTTTCCACCCTAAGACAGCCAAACTAACTTTGTGGTTAGCTTAATGTGAACAGCTAGAAACATCGTAGCCACTATCATCCTTTAGGAGGATTTACATTTTAGTTGGAGTCTTGGGAAACAGGAGAGTAAATTACTGGATGATATTGGCATATCTCTGTATTCAGTTCATGAAGGTGGCAGATACTTCTTAACATTCTTGCTGCTTTCTGTCCCCCAGACAGAGACCTTGGCCTGCTGCTAAATAAATATATTTATGTTGCGATTTCAATTTCAACATTTTCTCCACTTCCTCAAGGCTAAAATGGTATCACATGATGGTTGCTGACATGTTATTCAGTCTAATGAGAAGTAATAGGAGAGAATGCACTTTTAAAGTAGGAATTTGTTCCAGGTGGTATTATCTACAACAGGGCTTTTACATTCTTATGGTATAAAGGAGAAACAGGAAGTGCAGAATTCTTGGTCTTCTAACATCTAGTGTCCATTCTAAAAGTTACGTTTGGTCAGAGGGCTATTGCTAGGTATGACATCATCTGCCTGAGTCCTTAGTGCCTGGGACCAGTAGGAGCCAACTTGCTGTGTTTATTGGCTTAGGTTGCAGCAGTGTTTTGAATGGCAGCAGGAATTACTTCATTTCTTATGACAACATGTCAAAGAGTAGATTTCTTTTAGATCTCTGAGTATATCTAAGAAAAAAAATTAAACATCTTTGTTCCAGTGTAAAAAAGACTAGCAAAGCAGGGGTAACTGGAGTGTGTAACAGGACAGACCTTTAATAACATGAGATGTCCAGGAAGAAGCAAGAGGCGGCAGCTGCTGCTGAATTGTGACCTCTGGAATCTGTGAAGTGCTGCTGAAGCACTGGGTATTCACAAGGGTCATTAGAGCTGTTGTTTATATTGGTTCTGCTTTCTAAAATCAAGGCCAAAATCTGTATACTGGCAAAAGACTATTTGATGCAATTTGTGTTTGTTTTTTTCTGTACTACAGACACATTTGGATCAGTTCTTTTCTAAATAAAGACTTTTCCTTTCTTATTTGTCATTAAATTTCAAAACCTGTGGTCAGACTTTGTTGTTGCTTCACAAACTCTCTAAAAACATAAATACCTTAATTGCAGTGCTGAATCTCATTAATTCTGTAGTTCTGGCAAGTTCACAGATGAAACACCTATCCAGTACTTCCAGCCAATGTCCATGTGTTGAAAAGAAGCCCGTTTTCTCAAGGCAGAGTTCAGAAGGCTCTCTGGATATTCTGTTTCTGTGCTGTCTGTGAACTGAGTGACACTGGAGCAATTGGATCTTCTGTGAAGATCCTGCTTAGCTGGTACTTTGGTAACACGATTAGATTAATAATTAATGATTTGTGTGCTCTGTGGCCTCTCCTGTAACTCAAGATATGAGAAGGGTGGCTCTTATTAAAAATTTGCATGCCTGCAGCATTAAAAAGGCTTATATAGTTCAGCAGCAAGAAAAAATGTAAAACAAGGAAGTGCAGGATGTACTCTGGGTCTTCAACTTTCTCTTACTTATGGCCATAGCTGGGAGCATCTGAGTGTTTTCAGTGAAGATCAAGTGTCTTCTAGCACCTCTACTCTTATTCTTGCTGCCCTACAAATGTTGAAAATAAAACTGATATGAAAGGGGCTTTCTCATCTTCCAGAAAACTTTTAAGAAGAGTACAATAAATAGCCCCCTTTTAAACAGGAGAGTATAAAACTACAGTAAACATTAAATTAGCTTAAACCAAATGCCGTGTGCTTTTGGTGGGCATGAGGAGGTTTAGTTCTTTGGATAAAAGAAGTAAACAAAGATAGGGGGGAGAGGAGACTGAACTCTTGGCTGAAGTGCTAACAGGATGCTGAAGGAATTACTTCCTTATATTGGCTTTAGGTCTTCCACTTCTCAGTTTCATTTGGAAACTGAACAAAGTTCCTGACCTTTCTCTGCTACTTATTTTTATTTTCTTTTAGTTATCTTTTAGTTTCAAGTTTCAGACTTCGGAAGGCTGCCTTTAGAGTGGTAGGAAAGAGCAACAGAACATGTAGTACAAGTCATGTCACACAAAGCAGCTGAGTGTGCCAGTATCAGGATAACACTTAACTTATGTATTTCTCTCAGCAGATGGATGTGGTAGACATTAAAATGTATGGGAGATGCGTTGTCAGCCATTTCAGGCATCCCAGACTGCCTACTTGGCTGGGAAGACTCAGCACTGGGTGGGATGGGGGATGTGTAGGTACCAGTCCCACAGGCTAAGCACAGTGGCTGTCATTATGGGGTGGGTATCATGCTCTCCTCCCTCCTGCCCCCACCCAATGGCCAGAACACTTCAGAGGACTTTTGTTAAATGCCTCTAACAGTTCAAAGCCACATAGTTTTCTATCCTTGCTTTTCCAGGGGAGTGTGTGGTATGGATGGAGCAGATATCTGGTGGTGAGGCTGGGGCTGATCACAGCAGAATGGGGAGGGAGGTGTACCCTGGGGTGTCTTTCTGCTGCAGAAGAACATCCATTAAGATGGGCTGAGCAAGGTATTTGGAATGGGGATACCTGAATGCATTAGTTGATCTATAGGTGTCCTCATATCTGGCACAAGACATTCAGAGATCTATGCGTCACTTTTGCAAGTAACCATATGTTGAGTGTAAAATGGCTGTCACCTTGAAGTGAGTCCTTTCACAGGGCTGCCTACTAGAAATATTCTGTCCGGGGAGCATTAGAGCATGCAAGCGAAACAAGAAAACAGCATTGTTTAGGAGTACAGCTTTGGTAATGTCTGATAAAGCACTTTCTAAAATAACAGTTGTTAGAGCTTTTGCACAATGCTGCTTTTATCCACGTCTGACATTTAAATGTTGAAATACTATTGAGTCAGTGTTGCAGAATGTTTTTGTGATGACCGTATTACTCTGAGGAGTCTGATCAAGGAGCCAAAGAGCTGAATAACCTCAGGCACTTTTCTCCTGCTGCATCATCTGTTGGAAAGTTTCTCTCAAGGCACATATTCAGAAATTGTGATGAAGTACTCTGACATAGTGCGTCCTGGAAAGTAGCTTAATGAGTTTAAAGTGCAATCCTGACTTGAATAGAGGTCGTGTCTTAAGAGTCAAAAGTGCTTGAGCTGGTGATGAAAATGAGCCTTTGTTGTAATTCACTGCTGCTAGCCATGCTGGCTTACAGTGTTCTCTGTGAACTGTATTCAATTATTTTAAAGGTAAGACTCCTAACTAGAGCTCACTAAATTATTGTGACGTAAACCTGCTGAACAATTAAAGACTTGTGACTTGATCTGCAGAAATTTTTAAACAGCTGCAAATAATAGATGAGAGAGGTGGAGCCCTGTGGTGGATATTCAAGGCTGGAGACTGGAAGAAGTGTTTTGAATTATAAACTTGGAATACCTGCACAGAAGTCACAGATGGACTCCTGCCACTTCTGTGAGTGAAGCTGTGTGAGAACCACTCAGTGGGTGCTTTGTAGCAAACCTGACCAGTTCCTCCACTCTGGGAAAGTGCTGCGGTGTGTGAGAGGGGATTGATGGCTTTGTTCTGTTTGACTTGCTCATGTGTTCAGCAGGCTTGACAGTTTTCCATGGTGTTCACTGTAAGGAAACATGCACCCATGTCTCTAAGGATGTCATTAATAGCCTTTTTCCTAAAACTTAACGAATGCAATCTCTAAGGCTCAGCAGTCTGCATGTTCATCCCTGTGCCTGTCCTGTCAGCAGCAACAGCTCCACTCATCTGGATGGAAGGAATTGCAGCCAGCAAATCTTTGCGCTTGATTCTGTGCGTTAACATGCTTTCAAGAGTAGGGACCTGATGCCAGTGGCTGAAGTATTGTGATGTTTTCTCTGCCATTTATTCTTCCTATTCCTTTAAGATGTGAACAATTAGAAAAGCATTTAATAAATGTGGTGTCACACCTAAACGCAAATATAAATCAGGAGAGCACAAGATTCTGACTTACGTGTTGCTTAAATCTGATTTTTCAAAAAAGCACTTTCCATGCTTTTTCAAAGTACTTGAGAAAATACTGTGTTCCAGATACCCTATCTGGCAGGGGTTGTGTAGTGCTGTGAACTCTGGGTGACCTATTTGAATAGATTAGGGATGAATACAGTGAATATCCTGTCTCAGTATCTATAAAAGACACTGCACTGTAAGGATGGTGTTTTGTAATGCACATGGCTTTCTGCTGTGCAGGCGGAGAATGAAAATGTTTGAACACTGTGCAGGGCAGATGGTTAACTGCTGTCATTGTGAGTGTCAAAGTACAAGCTTTAGAGAAGGAAATAGCAATATTTGGGATGAATGTATTTAGGTTAAAAGAAATGAATGGAAGAATGTCAGATGTTCCCTCTGATAACATTGCATCCAAATGGTTTTATCAACAGTAAAGGAGGGAAAAAGGTAAGTGCTCTGTTCTGGCTGTAAGCCTTGATCTGGTGGGGAACACAGACATGTTTGTTCCACTGGCACACTGAAGGTGGGGACAGGATGTATCTTAGAGGCTGCAGTTTGGAGGCTCATGATTCTGAAGCAAGTTTCTCACTGCCCCTCTGTCCCTATGTTTGGAGTACATTTTAAGTAATTCTGCTGTCATAAATGGCTCTTTTGGCAGGAATTAGACCGAGATGAAAAACTTAGAGTGAGCTGGAAGGAGAGGAAACATGTAAAGAGTGGAGGCAAATGTGGCTTGAAGGTGGGAACCTGTGAGTGAATGGTATATAGGGCTGGGAACCCATGAGTGCATGGTGTAGGGCTGATCTAAGCAGAAGAGCAGCTCCAGACAATTCTGCAGATAGCTTTCAGGAGGCCTGTCCCAGCATGGTCATGGTTAAGTCGTCCGAGAAGCCAGAAAAGCTGAGAAGGAAGGGTTGGGGGCCTTTTTGGAAGAGGAGAAAAGCTGCCATAGAGGGCAAAAAATAAGTGTTGTTCCCTTTTTTCCTTAAAAAGGAAAGGGTGGGGTGAGGAACAGACAAGCATGAGGCTGTACTACTGAGCAGACAGAAAGAGTTATTAAGTTTCACCCCACTGAATATCACCCTTTTGCTCATCTGGCCTGGCTGGATGTACCATGACAGCAGTAGGTGAAAGTGGCAGGTGGTAATGTAGCGTGGTGAGCAGCATCTAGAACAGTGGTCTTTCTCTGTCTCCTAGCATACAGTCTTAAATGAACTTTGTTTAACTTCTGGGTAGAAAATATTTTATGTAATGTTATAAACAGCAATAAATCAGTCTCGGTTGGGGGAAAAAAAAAAAAAAGTTCTTTGTGAACTGCACCAATACAGAATTTCAAAAATCAAACATTTCTCCTCCTTCAGAACAAGTGCTAACGAGCCTTCACTTCTGTAGAGATAAGAAGGGCATTGTTCTGCTCTATCCAAATGTTGAGTTCTAAACTTTGTCTACTCATGTTGTAAACAGTGATTTGCATCTAGTGATGAATTACTGAAGCACACTGTGTTCCTTGCTTTATAAAAGTAGTCTAGATGTACTTTTAATTATCAGCATTTGTTCTAGCTAAGTAGTTGTTAGAGCATAATAGCTATGTGCTTGTCACAGAACTTAGTTACAATGAAGGGAACAGGGCCTGCTGACCCTTTGCAGTGTCTGTCTTCTACCTCTTGGGGTGCAGTGAGACCTGTTAGCCACTGGCCTCTAGGTTAAACAACTTCTGAACATGTCAGATCAAACTGTTCCTATATCCAAGATATTTGACAATCAAATGACAGTTTACTGGAATAAGTATGACTGAAAGGCATGGTGTCAATATACTTAATGAAAATGTTTTCTGGTAGCATTTCTTTTTTTGAAGGAGCATGTTATAGACAAGACTTTAATAGCCAAGACATTAAAAGTAAAGAAAGAATTAACCAAAATAAACCTTGAAAGACTAAGAGTTGCATTGTTTACTGAAGCACAGTTAAAAAGATATCAAAACAAGGAAGCTGGGGAATGGAGAGAGAAGACAGTCACAAGGAGTTATCAAACTGCAGGATTATTCGTGGGATGAATGGAATCTGCTTTCACCATTGTTTTGTACTGTCGGGGTAGTCTGTGACCATGAAATGTCCAGAAAAAATGGACAGATGAAGCCCTTGGATGTTCTCTCTGGGTCAGCTGTTCACGGTCACTCTCTGCTTCCCTCTTAACTTTGAATTTGCTCCTGACTCACTATTTGTCATTTCTGAGAAACAAACATAGAACGTAAGTTCCATTTCTTGTCCTGTGGCTTTTCTTTTCCCGTACTTTGCTCTAGGATGAAAACTTAAGCAGTTGGCTTTCTGCAGATTCATCTTCTGCTAACTTAAGCAATACTTCCTGGGTAAAACATAGGAAGTTTGTGCCTTCTTTCACATTATGGCAGTTATGCTTAACTTTGAGAAGCAGAAATGCAATTTGTGCAGGAATACTAAGCATTTCTTCATGCTTTTCCATATACTTTATTTTTCTATGGTTTCCTTGTTTAGGGAATCCTAATATATGAGAGCTCTGTTCCTCAATTCCAGCTACTGATCCAGTTTTCGGCTCCTGTAAGCACAGTATTGGCTGCTGTAACTTTACCTTAAGGACTTTTCCTAGCTGTTGTCTTTTCTGTCTACCAGAAGGTGATATGCTAGATATCAAGAAAGCTGCAAGTCTTTGACTATTCAGGTAGCTAAGGCAGTATATAAAAAGATGCTAGCCATCAGCAAGAAAAGAATTGAGATGTAATCAGGGAAATGTTCAGTTAAGTACATCCTTACCTTTGAGTCCCAAGGATGGAGGGAGAGGGAGATCTTCTGTTTTCCAGAGGGGCTTACTCTCAGATCAGTTCTAAGCCTGACTGCGATGTTTTGGGTGGCTTGTTTTTGTTGTTTGGGGTTGTTGGATTTTTTGTTTTGGATTGGTTTTGAGGGGTGGGTAGGAGGGGGATTAAGCAAACTTCAGAAGTTCTATAGCTCCTGTTTTGTCTCATCAGTGGCTTAAGGTCTTTTTCTGGCTCCCCTCCTATAGTTCTCTGTTACAGCCAATGCCCTTATTTCCCCACTGTTGCACCTCCTTCAACCTTTGCTTTTGCAAGGGTTAAGAGTGTTGCTGTCAGTATGTACTGATGTGTCCTGCTTTGTCTCAAAAAGGCTCAGGTCTGGGGTCTTTCTGTATGCTGAACCTGAGGAGCAAAAGTGATCAGAATCAAAGTTATTTCCCCAATTTTGTAAGTGACATAAATGCTGCAGCAGTCGTGCATGCCCAGAGGGAGTTGCTGGGAGCTTTTAACTTACCTTGCCTTCTTATTTTAAGCTTCTTGCAATAATGAAGAACAGTAACTATATATTTTAATGAGATCTTAAATTCTAGGCAAGTTCATTCCACCAGGTCAAACTTCTTGTTTGCAAGCGAGGGAAGTCTGCCAATACACGGCACTTGAAAGGGATCATTGTGCAATATGTGTCCTTTAAAGCCATCCTGCCCTATAACAGTGTGCTGTCAAATGCAGAACACCGGTTTTCACTTTGGAACAACCGTAATGACACGGAAAACCGATCTGCATCTCTTGATTCTCACTGCACAGCCTAATGTTAAGAAGGGCTCTGAAAAGGTGTACAGCTTGTCAAAATAAGCCATCTAGAAACTGAGTTTATCACTCATAGCCTTACACCTTGGTGTAGTCTATTTTTGCACCAGGCTTTTTTCATGCAAATCGCCCTTGGTGCGGGCTAAGCCTCCCTAACATGAATAGCTTTCCTTCCCTTTCAGGCAGTTGTGATGTAAGCTGGGAGAAATTTTCCTCTTCTGGGCTCCCCATTGGGAGATGCACAGTGGAAGCTCCTGGGGAAGAGAGCAGTAACTACAGCCCAGCGTTAGCCAGGTGCCGTGCTCCTTGCTGCTGGCCTTGGTTAACCCAAGAAAAGAGAATCCATTTGGCATCAGTGAAGTTGTTTGCTGTTTTGTGCATGGTGCTTAATTCTGCCGTAGTGGCAGCAAGGTATTCTGGCAAGGAAAAGACTAAGATGAAGGAGTAAACTATATGTGGGCCTCCTTGTAGCAGTTGTGTATGCTAGGCTTAATTTCTGTTTGCACAACTCCTTTTCCCAGTTCCTGCTGATGGCAGTTTTGTGAGGAGGGGTAAAAAAAAGAAATCTGTTGCCAGATATTGCTTGAATTTATTTTTAGCTACGAAGTCACCCTGAAATGCAAATCCAGAGTCATGCTTTTTGCTCTCTGGGGCTTCTTTATATCTGTCCTGTAGAGTATTAATTCCTGCTGTATCTTTTGGTCCTGCTGTGGGTAGCAGAAGGGAGGCTTTATTGAAGACTGAGGGTTGTTGTTTTTTCTCCCCAATTGCAGTACTGTAAGATAGAAACACCAGATACTTCTGCTGATGCTTTCCTATGATCCTTAAAGTGTGATTTGCTAGCAACCAGATGTTGGTCATTGCTAATCATCATCCTGTAAGTTTCAGGCAATGAAGCAACAGTTGCCTTTTATCCTTGAATTTGGAAGCTATTGTGATTCACTAGGTATTTCTGTTGAGCACTTGATGTAGGAGCAGTGTGATACACCCACTGAGATGGGCAGTGAAGAAGCAGGGTTTCTTGCAGCTTTCCTGGCACCTAGAATTTGAGTTAGTATTAAACATCTCTAGGTTGCTGTCCCATCTGAATCTGCCCCTGACCACACAAACCCATCACTACCTTGCTAGTAAGACACTGCAGTGGTTAGCTAGGCATTGTTTAAGTAAATTCCTTTGTATTGTTATCATATCAAAAAAGGAAAGGAAATATTTGGCCTCCATTTCATGCAGATCAGTACTTGTGTGACAGGGCTGAGTCAAAGGCTGCTTACAATAAGCAGAAAAGCAATAATAAAACTTCATGAAAATAGCTTTCTGCTGGGCTCTGGATTTCCCCCCTAGATACTAATAATGTATTTAAGGTTATTGCTGCTTCATCAGGCTGCTTCTGGAGATTTGAAAGCATCTCAGCAATTTCAATTGAAATAGCTCCTTCTGGATCAAAATGGGTTAGGGTTTATTGTTTTCGTATAGCTGAGTGACTGCACTGGGTTAGATAGTTGCCAAGCCCCTTCATTTCCTCTGAAATGGATACTAGAGAAGGCCCATGTGGGGGAACTATTGAGCAGGTGAAAATCTTTTGGGAAGGGGATGTTTTGTGGCTTTGATGTGAAGTAAAAAATTATTCTTCAATTCTAGAAATTATTCCAAAATACTACTTTTCTGTTCTTACAAAAAAAAAAAAAAAAAAAAAAAAAAAAAAAAAGTTGTTTATAATAAGTATAGGTGAAGTGTTAAAAAACAAAACATATTTGCTGAGTTTGCTGACTGTGCTGAGCCGTGTTTTTGGAAAGCATCTTTTGCAGATGAATGTGCTTGTTGCTTGGAAGGGTAGGGAAAGGGCCATGCAGCCATTCTTAGTTTGTTCTCAATACAAAATGTAGATGTATTACACAACTGCAGCATTGAACTTGATAGATCCAGATGGTCAACTTCAGATACTGTATATTTTGTTTCACATTTTTTGTTAATGCAGTAAATCCTGGGCTAAGAATTCAGACTAGAATGTAAACTTACCTTGAGCTGCCAAGAGTGTAGATTTTTTTTGTGCTCTGAGGGCAGAATAAAGCATTTCCAGAAGACTGTATCACGATCTACTCAGCCTTACGGGAAGTGCCTATGCTTATAGGGGAGACGCTAAGGGCAAGCACTCATACGAGTGTTCAAATTGGCTAAAAAACTCCAAGTGAAATACTCTGGCACTTAAGTACAAGCATGCACATCTTCCTTAAGACACTGTTCTATAACTGGATGACAACATTTGCTCTCCACGGAACTAAGGAATCTATTTGTTGCAGTAGTCAAAAATACTGAGCAGCAGCTGAGTAGAGCAACTCAACTCTCATAAGAGTAATTAGACTAGTTCTCTTAGTCATTTCTGCATTCCACACAAACGCACAGAAAAATGTCTAGACATATGTATAAAAAAAGACAGTCCTGATTGAATTTCAGCCTGAAGTGTTTCTATAAGTGCTCTTTCAATATATTCGGAAAAAAAATTAGTAACTTAGAGTTTTCAGTCCTAAGGAACGCTGTGTCTCTTGTGAGCCATATGTACACACCTGTGTGTTCACATAGTGCAACTACTGGAGGAAACAGCTACATTCTCTAAAACCTGTTTGAATACTGTCCATTACTGTTAGTGCAAAGAGTCCTAAATTACTGTGCCTTAAATCTAGTGCTAACAATAATCATAACTGAAACACAAACCTGCTGCATTTCTCCGGGTTTTGGTTATGCTGGATCCAAGAATTGTCCATAGGCATTATGAGTTAATCTTCTGAAACAGATGATTCAAAGAAATCATAAGCTATAGAATCTCTTGTCTACCAGGTGCAACGGGTCAGCTCTTCTCTACCATACTTCTGATATCCAGTCTTGCACATACGTTGGCTTTTTTTCATATTAATGTCTGAGATTAGCACAAACACTTCCTAAGAGTTAGTTTGTCTTCTAGACAGATACAGGACTATTTGCTTTGATGCTCTTGATGATGGTAGGAATAGGCTGCATTGTATTGGACTTGCTTGGTTTATTGTGCAGTTAACGTTCATCATGGGGTACTGTGAGTACAATCGATCATGATGAGAAACCCATTTTCTGAGAATTTCCTCAGAGGGTTAGGAAATTCAGTTACTTGCTCACATAAGGAGATTAGGACCCAGTCCTCAAGTGACAATTTAGATTGAGTCAGACATAAAGAGTTTTTGTAAGCATTGATAGAGGATTTAATAAAGCAAGCAACAGATCTAACCAGTCTAGTGGTTTGATGGAAACACCAGTCTTTCAGTGAAAGAATAAACAACACATACAAAACTGTTTGACACATCATTCTGGTTGTAAACCAAACAGTGGCCATGATAACTGACTTTTCATTAGAAACGTAGAGATTTCCTGTTGTTGGATTTAACTTAGAAGTAGGTATGACAGTGGTTGTTTCTGAATAGGTTCCACCTTCCATGGTGGTCATTGCTGCTGACTGAAGAGGGGGTAGTACCTAGACAATATGGGCAGAAGCTACCCTTTAAAGACTTCATCTGCCAGGAGTGAGCGCCCTATTGGTTGGACAAAGCCTGTCATTCACTCCTTTGCAGGGAATCATGCTCTCCTCTTAAGTGTCTTCAACTGGTGCAGAGAAGACTCATCTTTCCCCTCTTTTTCAGAGGTTGTCATGTCTGACTTTACTTTTAGTTTGCTGTACAGTTTGTATATGTTCAGATTAATATGTTCAGCAGTGGACAGTGGTCTCTGATTCATTTTAGAAAAGCATTTAGAAAACAGACCTTGAGTTTGTCTGACTGTAAGCATTTTGCTTTCTGTAGCTTTCTGTAACTTTCTGTAGACTACAGGAACCAGTAAGGTTTGTTGGCGTTATGATGATGCATTTTAAGAAGTCATTGTTTAAATTTTTGGCTAATGCAAACTGTCTGCATTGATGGCCTTGTTCTGTTCCTTCAAGAAAACACATCATATTTTGATACAGTGTTTTTTTCTAACATTCAAAAACAAAGCTTTGAAAGCATCTAGATGCAAAACAGCTTTACATATGGCACATTCCTAGTTGCTGTTTTTTAAGATAAATACTGTGTTGCTGATCTGACATTCCACAAGTGTAACAAAAAAACAAAAACAACAACAACAAAAACACAACAAGCAATGATATTGCGTTTTTCTGGTAGTAAGACATGATGCAAAAACCAAGGCATGGAGAAAGGCATCAATACTTTCAGTTACTAAAGCCATGTGAAATGATGTCAGACAGTGAAGGAAGTGTAGATTGTGACATGGTGGTTTTGTGCCTCTGCAAAGTGGCATTGAAGCTGATGCTATAGCTTTGCACAAAAGTTTTCTTTTGTGTATTGGCTGTAAAGGCACAAATAATGTAGTCCCTGATCTGCACTTCTTCCATCAGAGGCACGGCTGCTGTAGAGGAGTGGATACAAGACTGGACATTGTCCAGGAGATCGGCTTGGACTGACTGGGGTAGCATAGAAATGGGACTGTGCAGAGCTGGCTTAGCACCAGCTTTGACCCATATGCTTCCACTGAGGAGTTGGCTCACGTAGATGTGGTACGTGTGTCTGAATTCTGGACTAGCGCTGTCTGTCTGGGTGAAATCCACGTGCTTGGTGGCTGGAAATCAAAGTACTTCAGCATGCAGTGCTCTCTTCTAGAGATGAAAGAATACAGACTGTCTTTGGTATCTTTTTGACTAGAGGTCAGAAAGGTGAAGTAACAGATTACTTAAAGTATAGAGAGTAAAATGGGAATTTTTAAAGTGGTGTTGCTTAACTTTCGGAAGAAAAGAATCCCAAGTAAATAAGTTGTATATAAGTAACTAAAATTGACCAATTTTAAGCGGCCTTTATTATTTTAGTGACAGCATATAGAAAATTCTGAAAAGTTAGAGTTCCATCACATCAGGGAGATGTATACATGTAGTAAAGTTAGTCATTGTGTTTGTGGTTGGTTTTGGTTTTTTTTTTGGTATCTCCTTGGAGAAGGAAATAGTGATGTTAAAGTCCAAAGAGGGAGATTCCAGTACAACAAAACTGCATCTTGTTCTGGTATACTCTGCAACCTTAGATGATCAGTAATGGTTCTTGCTTGGAATAGCTTTTTCCTAAATTTACCAAAGGTACTCAGTAAACCCACCATTTGCATTGAATAGCACTTAAGGTGACTGATTCAGCGTGTAATTAGCCTTCCCAGTTAATAAATAGTTCAGACTGAACTCTGGTTGCATAAGATCAGTTGCTTCTAATACATCTAAAAAAAGAAAAATGTTCATAGGATTTTAACTGAAGCTATAGAATAAAAATGAAAAGGAAAATAACACTCCCTATTCTTTTATGTATGGACAGTGTTTCTGGGGTCTTTGACAGCTGTGGAAAGGAATTTTAATCTTCTTCCCCCATAGTACTCTGGCTCTCAAACTGTGTCAGACTTTGAAACAAAGATTGGCTTTACAAACAAGATCCAATTAGTGACTAAGGATGAAACATTCTTCTCAGAGTGGATAACTGTCTGGATTCAGTGCAGAACTGGGAACCACAGGAACAGAACTGGGAACACTACTAATTACCACTTATGTGGTAATTAGTAGTGTTCCCCAATACATTTGGTAATGAGAAATTGTTTCCATAGTATTTTGAGTCTCTTTCCACCTATTTCTTCAGTTAATTGAAGTGTTTGGCTGGGCTGAGTAGAGAAGGCTTGCTGCAGTACCTCCTTGGGCACAAGGTTGGTATCAGCTGTGGAAACTGTCAGCTGGAAAATGCAGGTAAAATATCTTGTAGCTTGTACTCTTGCACATGTATTGTGCACTGAAAATAAATTAATAAAGCAGTGCATGGAAGCATGTGATTATGTAGCCCCATTTTTTCACACTGTACAACTGTGCGTCTGCCTGCTTGCTTCTCTAGGATGCTCCTTTTTGTTGAAGTCGTGTACTGGAATTTTTTTAGCTACATTTTTGTCCTGAGAAGCAACTGAACTTGCGTGGCCTCCACAGCCCCTGCAGACAACAGAAATCTTTGAATTGCATGTTCTTCCCCAGTGTGACTCTCCCCTACTTTTGGAAAATGACACACAGTTCTAGGCCTGCTACAGTTGCCAGAAAATGATGTAATGCAGATAATGTAATATCCCATATACAAACCAAAGGCTATTTAGAAATTGGGCTGACAAGAAAGAAAAGGAAATGAAATGGCTGTGTGTATCAGATGCATATCTAAGTTTTTAAATCAGCGTAACTGTGTGCATTTGTTAAATACGAAGGTAATGCAAAGAAAAGATGTCCTGATCCTTTTTAGAGGGTGCTAGAGTGGATAGTCCTGTCCTGCTCCCTCCTCTGTGTCACTGCACTCATTCACACAGCCAAGTTGTGTGTCAGAGCAGGGAGCCAATTTGGCTATTACTAATGCACACATCTGGTGATGTTGCACTAGTTCTCAGCAGGTCCAGTTCCTGGTCCCACTCACCTCATGTCTGTTCATAGGGATTGCCAAAGAATGGGGGGAAAACACAGGTAAGAATCAGCAGCAGAGACTGGAATGGGAAAAGGAGAAGTGTGTTTACCTCACTGGCTGTCTGTGCCTTAAAGCAACCCTGAAATGACGGCCTTAGCCTCATTGAAGTGGCTTGACAATTTCAAATGCAAGTTTCTAATGTACGGAAACAGGAAGTTTTTCAGTTCCTCTTCCCTGCTACTACTTGTACAAAAAAGGCAATGTTTGCCCGTGTCCCTTTGCACTGCTTATGGGACATGGGAGAAGTCCCCAGGACTGCTTTGCCATCCCTGGGCCTCTTTTGAGAAGGATGATCTACAGCCCTGACATGGTGCCACAGATAGGGGAAATGCTTTGAATTCGGCATTGAATAATGCTGTGGCACAAGTCTTTTCACTTGAAAAAATGGCAAAAGCAGCAGCAAACAATAAGTAAGGGTCGATGGGGAAACTAAAAGTCTATGAACATTTGTTCCTCCCCTGTTGCTAGCAGATATGAGCTTGTGTTCTGCTGCTCTGGGAATGGATGTGGAATTTCATTTGTTACTAACCATCACACTTTCATATGTCTGACCCTTGCCTGGAAATATCATATACAGTGTATCCTCAAGATAAATTAACTGAGCAGCATGCTTCTTATTACTTCACCTCTGTCACTGTATTATGTATTAAAAACTAAAGAGTGAGTAAAAACTGGGCTGTAAACTGACCCACCTGTACTAAGTGCAGCTCTCTACAAGATAAGTCTACATGTTCAGTCTGTGCACCTCATTTCCCTGTGAGATATGGTGCTGGCTGTGCTCTTAGGTCAGCATGCCTTTCTCTCCTGCTGCTCCCAATTATTGTAACCAGAACACAAACAGATGTTTCAAGTAAGACTGTTGAATTTGTGCTCAACACTGTATTTATCATAATGCAAACCACTTTCTTAAAAGAAGTCTTTGCTGTTTGACAGTCTCTACCCAGATTGCATAATGGACCTACAACTTAAAAGGAGTTAAGTCAGATTAGACGTGGCTGCCTTCTACTACTGGGGAGGATTTCCCTTGATTTTCCTTTTACACAGTTATGTGAGAAAATATCATTGCTCTTCCACCAACCAGTAACCAAGGAACAATGAACATCGAACATTGCTCTTCCACGTGCAGAGGCATACTGTCCAAAAGATGTCCCCTTGGTACAATCTCTGTGAAACTAAAATAAATCACAGCGCATTCCCCTCTTCAAAATACTTATTTCAAGCCCTGTCCTGAGTTGCATCCAGGACACGGATATTTCCAGGTGAATTAAATTGCCAGTAGAACACTGTTCATGATTTTAAAAAAAATTAAAAAATAAAAATAAATAGCATAATAAAATTGTTCCTATCTAAAGTAATCGATGATGACCACTCACTCCAAGTCCAGAAGGAAAATTAAGCCATGCTTCAAGCACTGAAACCCCAGTGGGATCCATTGCTGCTGTGGCACAGTTCTGTCTTCTTGTGACAAATAGATTCTTTTCTCAAATCTCTAGTGTGTGTTGAAACACAGACTGGAGCTTCAACTGTGGATCCAGAATGGGACAAATGAGGGGCTGCTGGGTAGCCTTTTACATTTATTTGTAAAAGTATATCTGACTGATTTTTCTTGCAGTGATGTTGATGTCCTGTAGGAGTCTGAATAGGACAGCTACAGAGTCGAAAATCATGTAAAGAAGTTGAGTAGCTTTTTAAGAAGGTGGAAAATGAAGGCAGTGGAAAACAGCAAAAATAAAATGTAGGATTAAGACTTGTCACACAGTTACTTTGTAATAGAAGATTGAGTCACTTTGTCAGAGAATAGGGGAGAAACTTACTTCCCTTAAACTAGTGAACTACGATTCTCCACATGTTTGTTTTTATTCTTACATACAGTACTGCCATTTAATTTAAACAGCAGAAAAGGAATGGCAGTGAACGGAAGTATAAACACAATGCTTCAGTTTTGCTCACCATCATTTTCTAATAATACTCCTCAGAGTGAAGTCAGGTATGTGGTTACTGCTACGTAGCAGTAAGTTTAATGTGTGGTCCCTGTAAGCAAATATCTTCATTTCAATTTTAAAAAGAAAAAGCTGTGCATGAAAATTGATTATGAAGCTTGTGGAAATGCTGTAAGAAATCACATATAAGGAAGATCTAATTATCCATAATGCCCAAGATGAGAGACTGGGAGCTGATAGTTTGCCAGTCAGTAGCGCCAGTGTTAAAATGCATACCTACTGAAATTTGTTTAGATATACAGTACATGAGAAAAGATCTGAAAATAATCAGTTTGGAGTTTCCTTTAAGCCAAAGTATAGACTTTTCCCCAGAGTTTCTTTGACTGTTTATTGCTCAATGCAGTTGATGCGTTTCTCTGCTCAGTTGTAATTACTGCAGCGCAAGATGTGATGTGTGTACTATGATGTTGTAGTGGCAAGAAAATATTTTTTTCCATAGAGGCCAGAATGGAGCAGAGGCAGTGTTTACATAAAGCAAGTTGTGTCAAAGGAGTGTACTATAATTCAAAAATAACATATATATTTATAAATGAAGTATTACGTTACTCAGGATTTTCCTAACAAGCTGCTCGTATCTTAAAACTACATCTGCCACCAAAGTGGTATTGAAAGGAACAGCTTGTTTTTCATTTAACATGTTTGCAAAAGAAACAGTCCACAAAGGAAAAAGAAAACACCCTTATTTCTGAAAGATGGGTGTTTTTTCTCTTTCCCTAGCCAGGTACTAAACAACACAAAGCACTTGTATGCAGATACATAGGAAAGAATAATTTTCATCTGTTTGTTCAAGCAATGGGACATCTTTGAGTTGGGACAGGGCATTATGCTGTGTGCATGCTGGGCACATTCTGCTTTTTTTTAGTAGGGCAAAGAGAAAGTTTGAAGTACTTGCAGCAATCAGCTGATGGACAAAAGAATTCTTCTGGGATTCCTTTTTATATCAAGTCTACTGTCTGCTACTATGCAGAAACATCATTTACTCTTGCTGAATAATAAATAAGCTCTAAGACCATCAATGGAAAAAAACTGTGTTTGTTAATTGCTTCAGATTCCTGTAGCTATCAAGTGATTTCACAAACCCTTCTGTTCAGGAGGAGCTCTGCATATCCAATCCAGTATTCTTCTTTCTCATCCTGTTTGGCTTCTTGTGTTGGATGTATGCTTTGTCTGACTTTCATATGCTTTTACTACTTCCCTTATTTTAAAAAACTGCCACCTTAATATGCCCAGAAGAGGTATTTTCTGAACGTATGTATTCTATAGATTGAGTCACTGGAAGGGCAAAATTTGAGGTTTTTTGAGTGCCTTTTGCTTAATTTCTTGTTTTTCTTCATTGCCATGAGTGAAGAAGTACTTGTCTTGTGCCTTGATATCAGAAAAACAGATGCCAGCAAGTGTACATCTGCATATTTCTTTTCTATCTAGATACTAGATTCTCAGATTGCCTTAAAGCACTAGGTTGTGCTGGTTTTGATTTCTTATCTATGAACAGTTACTAGTCCCTTTCACGAGAACTGTAGACTGACACATCTTTAACAACTGAATTGTGGTTTTTCTTCAAATTCAGCTTCTAGTGCGTTACTGCGAAGTGTCACTTGGTCTTACTCTGTGTTGCTGAGCAGAGTGGCAGTGATGAATGCTGCAGGTATCTTCTGAACATGGATCTTGAAATCTGAGGGACTGAGGCTTTGATGCTCTGAGAGAAATCTTGTAGCACATGCACTGAAAGTAGCTGAATGCTTGATCAACAGTTTGGATTCTGTTCCAGAAGTTTGGCTTGATGCCATGGAAGAAGGGGCCATTTTGGTGTTGCGTGAGATCTGACTCAGCAAGCAGAAAGAGATCTGCTTTTCCACTTTGGAGAAACTACTCTTACTGTAGTCTGAAGAGAACAGTGCCAGGCCAGGCAACTTGGAAGTGCCTGTCTCTAGAAATGTCTCCTGTTTGTAAGCTGGAAAGAATAACCCAAAGTTTTAGTGGTTGATTCCTTTACAAGGCGGCAGAAAGAGTGCTACTATTATGTGTGCTTCTCATTTAACTGCAAAACCAGCACTCCTGCAATAGTCATTGAGTGTAGAATTAATGTTCGAAATTCAGAGCAGTGTAGCTATTAAGTTTCTTTGAACACGCATTTAGATTTTACTGAAGAGAAAGAGAAGTGTATGGAGGTGTCTTCCTTATGTTGAGTCTACATATGGAAAGCTGGAGTAAAATGTGTTGAGAGTTTGGCTGGGTCTCAAAGGAAGCGCACAAGTTCTGTGAGATGCACTTTTTAAGTCTTAGATGAAGGCAAATATCTAATTGACTCTGTCAGAAGGCTTCCTTATTTAAAAGCTATATCTGCTAGTAATTGTGATGTACTTCAGGACTCGATGTCATGGTCTTTCTCACTTTTTCATAAGAATTCCTTATGCAATTTTAGGTTTAATATATCAGCAAAATTTAGTGATCACCCCCATGTTATAGCAATTCTTCCAGTGCTCCTGTCAAGACTGCACGTAATACAGGCTAAGAGATTCCCTTCCACACTGCATTTCAGACCTGTGGCAAAGACCATTCACTGAGCTTTCTCCTCCTCTCAATAAATCTCTCTATCTGGCATCTGTCCTGCTAGTCCCTTTCTCTACAAGCTGCTGTGGCAGGAGCCACAAGGCATGGTGACGGTTGCACTTCCTCTGCCCCATGACAGTTGCTTTTCCAGTATGAACAGTGTCTTTGTGTTCTCTGTTGCCATATTGACTTCCACTCTGTGAGTCAGGTGTTTTGTTGTTTATACTGATTTTTTTCTGCTAAACTTTTTGTGCACTTCAGGAGAGGTAGTAGCATCTCCATGAATGTCTTTTACAGGAATAATCACATTGCAGACAATGATTTGGCTCTGAAGGCTGCAGCAGCCAGCATCTCAAAATATGCAAGACAGTCTTAGACAATAGAAAGGTACGTCCTACAAATGCTAAGAGGAAGTGAGAATCCAGTTTTAGGTTTGTGTGGCTTCTGGTTGTAACTGCTACAGCCTCTGTGATCAACACTGAACAGACGCTGTGCTCACTTGGGGTAAGAGAAAGATGAACAGCAAATTCTTATGTCAAAATAGCAACGTAAGGCACTTAGGTCTCTGTATAAGGCTGAGAGTTAACAAGCTGTGATGGTTTGCTGATTAACTTGATCGAAGTATCTAGGTCATGAATAGGCTTGGCAGTAAGGCAGACTTGATTTAAAATATTTCTGTTTCAAGTTCAGAATTTTTTCCTGCATTAAATTGTTTGCTTATTGAGGATCAGAAACCATGCCTCAATAACATTTGCTGATTCTTAGTACTTTAATGTTTTTCTCTTGTCCTATTTATTTCTACTTCAGGTAGCACAGTTGTACCATCTTTAGAGGAGTCTCAATATAATAGTAATGTCACCTTTGTAATGTGAAACTCTAAAATATCCCGTTACACCTTTTTGAGGTACTGTCACCTTCTTGTGGTAAAGTGAGATTTACTTGCCTAAAAATGAGATCTCTAATGAAGAGGCTGGATGCCTGGGTGCCAGCCTTACATTTCACTTTGTTTTCAATATAGAAATATCACTACTTTTGTTTTCTAACACGGCTTTTACATGAATTCCTCTGTTTCAAAAAACTTGTAGTTGTTGGGGGAGGCGGGCCCGGAATATTTACAAATAGGATATGCTGTACTGGTTGAAGCAATTGGTACCAATTTTGTTTCTGTTCGCTGTAGTTCTTGCCTTGCTGAGAAATAAGTTCTATAGGAGCTGCTGCACAAATCGTTCTCTGGGGTTCATGCACCTAACGATTCATAATGGGTTTGAACAGGCTGAAAAGTCTCTGGAAACCTCATTGGTGTAGAACATACCTCCATAAGTAGCTGGGAATACTCTATAAATTTTGTCAAGTTCCCCATCTGTTTTTAAGTTTCTTCCATTTTTATTTCGTCATTTGTGAACAAGGAAACAATGGTGCTTTGTTTTATAGTTGCTGTTTTGTACAAAACTTCATATAGATAGTTCTCAACATCCAACACCTTCCATGGATACTGCCCTGCCAAGCAGTTCTACTTATCCCAAATCTCGTGCTTAAATTGGATGGTTGGTAATGGCTATAGCACTGTCATTGTGATTGAGCAGCTGTTATGTGTAACACCGGCTTGGTCAGTGGTGAGCAGTTACCTGTCTGTTTTGCTTCTCTGGTTGTTAAAGTGATGACTCTTGAGTGTCCATAAATGCTCAGGTGTTGCCCTGAGCAGCAGTCACAACAGCAGTGGATGCTAATAGCTGGTTTGCCTATTCAAATAAATGTGTTTTGTTTTGTTTTGTTGTTTTTTTTTTTGTTTGTTTGTTTGTTTGTTTTTCTTGCACTGCTTCATTAACTCACACAGCAATAGGATATATGATTGGTGCCTGGTATTATAAGCCAGACTTACTACCCCATCAACCTGTTATTGAATTAATTGGTGTTAAAACAATTTTTATTTTTTTTTCTTCTTTTTTTTCCAGTGTGAGGTGTCTTGTCTGTGACTGTTAGGCTCCTGGTTGTTTCTGGCGCCTCTCTTATGGTCGAGTAGCCGGAAGGGCTTAGATGGTAGATTTTTGTCACACAGTGATTATTGTAATTGATAGGGACACAGCAGTGTTCATTCTTGGAGACAGAATTGCCTCATGTATGTAAATGTTGGAAATGTTGATTGTAAAAGCCCTTGACTTGAAGTGTTGTAACCAGATGATGCACCAAGTATTGACTGTATGAGATACTGTTAATCATGCTGTTAAGCCTTCAATTTGCTGAACACTACCAGTTATTTTTTTCTTGTCTAGCTTTTAAGGTACAGTTTGGCTTTCAGAGTCTTTTATTCATATGTGTCATTAATATTTTTGAGGGAATATTCTACACCCCTGTAACTAAACTTGTTTGCCCTAACCACATTCCTAATGGTATTTTAAAGGTATTTTATATTCCTGACTGTGAATACTGTCTAGGAAGACATGCTGGAGATACTTGAAAAATGTTATGCTTCTTCTGGTTCTCAAAAGACTTGCACTGGAAAAACCGTAGCCAGGTCATCACCAAGAGCTCATGACTACATATTGTGTAGGAATTTCAGATATAATACTCTGCGTAAATCACTATTAACTAGCTGCCCCAGACCTCTGCAGAAAACACCATATAATTTTGAAACTGGAATAGTGAGATGGTCTTGGAGCATCAGAAGTTTTCCACAGCAGTTCTAATTTATATTCTGATAATAAATGTCAGGCTGCAGGTGGCTTGGGAGTTTTGGTTTGGTTTGGTTGGTTGTTTTTGTTTTTTGATAGACTTTCCTTTAGTAATTGAAATGAGGTGACTGAACACAAGGCCATTCAATGGTCTCACATGGCCTGCCCTTGCTATTTGCGATGCTGGTCACTGTTATAGAAAGATTGCTAATTTTTAGCAATATAGAACACAATGGATATCTTGTTTTTCTTCTTTTTTGGTCATTAAATATTATTTTGCTGCCTACATCTTTTTCCTTTGATACAGGCCTGATTTGTATGTAAGCACTTCATACATTTTACAAGTATATCACTGACTTGGTAGATGAGGAGAGCGTTGCTTGCACAAGCAAGAGAAAAAGAAAATGGAAAAAAGCTAGTAGGTGCTGTACATGGCTAAATGCACTGGCTTTAACTCTATTCCTGTGTCTTGTGTTTCTTTTTGACAGGAGACAAAGATCAAACTTAGCAAACTCCCTCTAATTACTGCTGTTTTGTAGTGTTTACATAACAATAAATGCTTTTAGCAACAGTTCAGCTTTTCACAAGCTGACTCTTTCAGTCTTTTCACTTCTTTAACATCTTGTTCTCTTGTCCATGTCTCTTAATTCTTACTTGGCTGCTGTTCTGCACTTTTTTTTTTTTTTTTTTTTTTTTTTTTTTTTTTTTTTTTTATAAGTCCCAGCTGCATGTCTAGAAGCTGTATTTCTTGGTCTTCTTTATGATCTGTGTACCTGCATACTTGCTGCTAGTTGCTTTCAAACTAATGTTTGTCAGATGTTGGACAGGTAAGTATTGATATCTGAATTAGAGAACCAGTGGAGTTGAACTGATCCAGAGATAACCCTGGATCTTACTATGTTTTAGTCAGGTTTCTTGCTCTGCCTCATGCGTAGCACTAGGCACATTCTTTAGCCTACTCATCCAGGAAGGCAGTTCTGCTAACCCAGCTCTGTCAATCACCACATAAATACACAGCTCTACCTGCACATCTGCAGGACTGGTTTTAGCACATGTACAACATAAAAGCTGTCATACTGAACAAGTTGTGAAAATACTTTGCTGATTGACTTTTCTATCCTAGGAATGTGCTGATTATAGACGTGGTGTTCACTCCCATCTGGAAAGAAAGGTCACAGCATGTATTGTTATGGACTGATATATGGAAGCCACATCAGGCTGCATGCAAAGACAGTCATGCTATTCTGGTGGTCCTTTAGGTGCCATTCCACATGTGGAAAGTGATGACAGTTGCTATAAACAGCATGGATGGTGATGCACTGGAACTTGAGAGAGGGTGAACAAAAATGCTAGCTTCTTTATGGGCAGCTTTGATTCAACTTGAGAGGCTTCATTAAAATTGTTCATGTATAGTATGCTTTGTAGAGACTACAGCTGTTTTTCTGTGCATTCTTGATACTAACTATTGTTGTGATAGAGCACAAATGTTTGGTAAAGACTTAAAGTAACTGTGTTCTTAAGGCTTGAACGTCTCTTGTATGATGTAGATGTGAGAGTTATACGAAGCATCCATTGTTGGTAATTCCCCTATAACATGTTCATGGCTTGACAAGGAAGCATACTTTCTGCTGCAAATCAAAATTCCACTTCTCTTCCCCTCAAGAGGGTTGCTTGAGTAGCCATTATGTCAGGAAAAAAAAAAAAAAAAAAAATTCTTAAAATTGAAAAATGTGAAGTAATACATACGTATTTTGGTTTTGACACAGTGCATTAGTGTACTGCCATACTGCTTCTGTATTGAATGTAGGAGACAAGGAAAAAAATGGAAAAGCATGTGCTAAGACAGTATGATATACAAGTCTAACTATAGTCCTGCAGTCTGAGACATCAGTGTTTTTCTGAATCAAATGTTGCATGTTTGTACTGATTCTGTCTGTGCAGAATGGTAAAATACAAGTTTAGATAAACCCGTGTGTTGAGTTGGTCTCCCCATATTTTCAGATAAAAGCTTCACTTGCTTTGTAGGGCTGGAGATGAACTCTATGTTTTTACATGTGGGACTTGCTATGAAGCTTAAGTCTGTGCTACCTGAAATTTAGTTAAAATGATCTGAGTCTCTCATTCCTCTGAAATGATGCTTCTGGGGGCCACTGGGCAACTGGTGGATTTGTGGTGTTGCTTGTTGCAGAATTTGCCTTTAAAACAGGACTGGACTCTGGAACTTTATGAAACATGAGAGTCTGAGCTGTACATCTTATAGTGTCCTTAGGACAAGACTGGTCTCCAACTTAATATTTATACTTCATTTGGTCAGGTAACCTTAGAGTACTGTTCCTTCAGTCAAGAAGAGTAAGCTCAGCTTTCCTCTGGAGAAATGCATCTGGTGATACTTCTTCCCTTCCTGTCATTTCAGTGCCTTTACCCAGCCCTGGCAGCCTGCTGCTGGGCTGGGAGCTGGGCAATAAGACAAGACAGTTGTGTGATCATCAGCTTGGATTCTGTTGGTGTTGGCCCTTCTCGCTGCGTTATCTCATACAGCAGTTGTCAAGTTTGTGGCTGATATGTAGTGCTTAATGTCACTACAAACAGAAGAGGCAGCAAAACAAAGCCTGTTCTGATTGCCATGAAGTGCAGATGTGCACAGTGCTGTTGCACATAGGATTGTAAGGTTGTTGCAGAATTTGCCTTTAAGACTGCTTGCTGGAGAGTCTCTAAGGATTTTTTCACCTTAAAACTGCTGAGCAAACAAGACTTTGCTGCTGCTGAATGCCCAGTAGCCTGTGTTGGCCCTGGGGCCATGTCATTGCACCGCAGGTTCCAGCACAGGTTTCCTGAGCAGCAGGTTGCCTTCTGGACTCTAATCACTGATTAACCCACATAAGGGTCTTGTGAAATAAACCAGATTATAATAACAGATAGTATCTGCACTGCCATCTTGTGAACTGGACTTTTATAACACCTTTAAGATTATTTTGTAAACATGATGGTGTTTCTATGGCAGCAGAAATCTGGTGGGGAAGAATGTTGCTGAAATGATTTACTGCTGTTTTAGTGTGCCAAACCACATGAGAAAGTTGTCACTGTTTCTTGTTTCTACTCATCTAAATTGAATGACCTTCATCTGGAGGACTTTGATCAGGGAGATGAATATTGCAGCAAACTTAATGCAGGTCTGCACAGTTGAGATCCATACTATTTTAATATGTTTGCATGTCAAACGCATATACAGGTTTTTCATAGTTTTCAATGTAGCTCTTGCTGGAAGTCGGTATCCTCCTGGGTTAAATAACGCATGTCCTAATCATAAAAGTAAGTTGTGCTGCTGCTAAATCTTAAAGCAGTTGGAGATGACGGGATACAAAAAGACTTGTGGAGGGGGCAAAATAAATAAGTCCAAGCACTATTATTTAATATAAAATCTCTTGGTATAGAATTTGATAATCATTTTGCATGTTGGGATGAAGTTCTGAGATCTTGTATGAGTCACAGAATCCCCTGTAATGCTGCATCATGTTATACTTTGTATGTACTATAAGAGAAATGTAGTGACTGTACTAGCCTGCATTGTGACTTCCTCCTCCGTGCTGCTTCAGTAACTCACCTATTCTCATAGTGTATTTCTGGAGCTGATAAAACTTGAGACACAGTGGAGACTCTTACTGGAATAGGAATCTACGGACTCAGTTTTAAACCATGTTACCAACATGTCTGGCTCCAGTGGTTAGTTTTCAGCGCAGAGCAGTAGCTCTTACTTGAGCCAAAGCTTCCAGCTGTGACCACGATTTGGGACTGTAATGCACCACAGTGTGAGAAAAGCTCTGGAAAAGAAAAGCTGTTCTCTTAGCTGTCTGCTCTGTTACCGCTTTGTGCAATCTCTCAGGGAAGCCTACAAGCCAGTGAAGTTATGTGGTAAAACTCATACTTGTTATGATGCTATACAAATTGTCTGTATTGACTTTCATTGAATCGCTGCATGTTTTGCATGTTTTTGTTCTGGAAATAGCGTGTAGCTACTTGTGAAACAATCTTTTTCTAAGGTATCTGGTTGGCTAATTTGCTCAGCCACAAGATGCACAGAGCTTTCTCCTGCCACTTTTAGCACTCTTTTACAAACAGTATTTAGAGGACTGATAGTAAAAATAAACAACAGAAAAACCACCACTTTCTGCATTAGGGAACAAAAGTAAGTGAAGAATTGAGAGCAGAGATTATTTAGCAAATGTTTAGATTCAGAAACTAGAGGCGTAATGTAGCACTTGAAATGTTACAGTTCTCATGGTTCAGGCTACTGTATATTTCTAAATATCATCAAATAAAATCCCTTATTTAAGATAGATGTCTGAAATGGAAGGTTTTTTATATAATACCGGAGCCTAACATTTTGTTTTGGGACTGGTGGTTACTTTTTGTCCTCTTCATACAATACGGCTTTGCTGTTCCTTCTGTGGAATGAGATGGCTGTAAAGTAACCGCTGTCTGAAAACTTCTACTTCTTTTTGATATACATGTTGCAAGAGCAGATTGAAAGGCTGTGGTTGTGAGCCAGGGAAGTAGTAAATGTATGGTAACTTGTTTTTACCTTGTTTTCACTATGCTTTTTTCATAGCAGCCTAGGGTGTTTTGAGGCCTGGCTCTTGTGCCCTGCCTCTGCTTCTCAGGAGGTGCAAACCAGCTGTCCCTTGCAGCACAAAACCAAGAGAGAAGTGCAAGTATAAATTCTGTTGCTGTATCCAGCATGTCTCAAATGTTATTATAAAACAAATGCCCTGGCTTTGGGCAGGTTGTACAGTGTATTCTCTGCTGAGCATTAGCTTAAGCATTTCAAGTCCCTCAGCCAGCAGCTTGTGTTTTGCTGACCACACAGACTGTCAGTGACAACTTCATAACAGGTGAAGTTCATAGTGCAGTGCCAGTGCTTCCAGTTCCCTTGACCCTTGCCTTGAATGAGATTCAATTCTATTTATTTATTTTTTGCTTTTAAAGTGCAGGTCTGATCTTGTTATACTGCTGCTGTTTTCTGTGCTTGAATCCGGAGACTGGAGTCTCCTGATGAGTAGTATGCTGTTTACTGCTCATAGGTCTGGCACAGAAGAAATCATTGTTATCTAGCCAGAAATGCACTGCTGAATCTCCTCTGCTTCAGACTGCCAAGAGGAAAAAAAAGAAGCAAAAAAAAACAACCCACAAACCAAAACTGAGCAGAGCAAATGGAAACTGTACCTCCTGTACCTCAATACACACTTCTGGCTGGTTCTGCAATACTGAATTTATGGTTTTGGAGGCCTATTTCCATTGATCAGGTCTTTCTTTCTTTTAACTTTTTAAAGGCAAATCATTTCTGACAACTGCTGGAGTGAAAAGAAGTTAAAAGGTGGTTGGTTTTGCTTACTGGTGTAGTTATTTGTACTTATATAAGATCTAAAATGTCTTTTCTCAGGAAAACATCTGTTTACGTGTTTGAAACCAAAACAAGAACGAAACAAGGATGCTTAGTACTGAAGGAGAATTTAAATGATAGCTAATTTTTGGTGATGCTGCTCCATGATTTGGCAGCATTGCACACTTCAGTCTTGTTTCCTGACACTGCTTTTTGTTCCTCCACTGCAGAATGGGGTTTGGGTGTAGCTGTAACTAGTGGCCAAGTCAAGCATCACATTCACTATGAAGGTATCTTTTCGTGGCATGCATTTACCATTTATGGTTGTTAAGAACACTACTAGTTTTGGGTTTTTACTACAGAAAAGGACTATACATACTTGATAGCTATACTACTGTCACTCCACAAGCTTCAGACTGTTGAGTTATAGGCACTTCCTCTGGTATTAACCTTTCTTTTGTTTTTTTAGTGGAACACCTCCTGAGAAGACTTTAAATCTAATGCTGATGCTGCAGTACTGTGTCTCAGGAAAACAGTGGGAGAGCCAAAGGCAATGCTGGCTCTTTTTCAGTCTAAAGAAAAAATAAATTGCTCCAAAGGTGCCTATAAATCCTTATTGCCAGGTTGATATTATCTGTTTCATTTGAAAACAGAAGTTGGAGGGAGTTCTGTTTTTTCACTACAGCCTACTCCTGCTGTTGGTACCACATCATATTATAACTTTCATAAACTTCCCAAACTGCATCTTCAAAAGCAGAATTTCACAGAAATAGAAGTAATACTTCATTCTGTAGAGAAGTGCAATTACTTTTTAACAGAATTGTTACACCAAGAACAAAATTACTGTAGTAGCAACAGCTGGAAATACGTGCTGCAGATATTTCAGTACACACAAGCAGAGACTAACAGTTGAGCAGCACAATTGAAATTCAGTGTTGTTTGTATATTGCAGGGCTTCACTGCAGTTCCTGTGGTGGATTAGGTCTGCAGCTTCCAAACACTGACAAAACTTGTATTATGTGTAACTCGATCATAGCTATCTTCTCCACTGTGTCCCAAAAGCTGTAGGGTGCTTGCCATATTGCTGGCCTGGGAGAGCATTTTTCTGGAATGAATATAGTTTAAAGAATTTTAGCTACAAGTGGATATGAGTTCTTTATTTCTTTCTTTACTAGGCATATTCCACTTGCCTTTTTCTACTTCCTCCTTGTTCCCACTGAGTTACTAACTTTCTCTCTCTGAAAAGACTACTCTTAAATATTTATCTGTACTTGGTGGATTGACAACTGTATTTTTGATTCTGTTTTTTTTGTTTTTTTTTTTTTTTCCTGTTTTCACTGCTCCCTCATATAGTCTTCAGTGTTTGTTTGTTTGTTTTTTATGTTGCATTCACCCACTGAATTGCTGAGGGCAGCCTCACTGTCCAGAAAAAGGATGGCTCCAGACTTGGACTTGTCACCATGCAGGAAACAAATCCAAAACAGATTCTTTTTTCAGACTTCCTATTATTTAAATTAAGTGAAAGAGCAGCTTCCAACTTGTATCAGCACTTCACTTAGAGCTCAGGGAATAAATTTTTTATGAACTCTCTACAGTCCAGACTAAAACCACCAAAATGCATCCTTTCCTCTGCCTCATCAACAGTAATGGATTGTGTCTTGACAAGAAAATTGGAGTTCAGTGGTGTGAAGGATCTGATGAAATGTTCAGAGTGCTGCTGTGGGCTGCACAGTTTCCATCACTGGAGATGGCTCAGTGGACAACAGGATCAGCTCTATCCTGTGGTGGCTACCTCCCTTTTATTTCTCAGCACACTCCTTCTGCTGTCTGGGCCATACTTCCAGAAGATGTATTTTAGGAAATAATGTAGAAATAGTAGACTGGTTGAGGTAAAAAACCACCTTTTCTACAAACCAGAATACATATTCTTTTTAATACCTTCCCCTGCATTGGAGAAGACAAATGTTATGATGTTATTAGGAAGAAATTGTTTACTATGAGTGTGGTGATGCACTGGGACAGGCTGCCCAGTGAGGCTGCGGAATACCCCCTCTCTGGAAGCATCTAAAGCCAGCCTGGATGTGGCTTTCAGCAACCTGGCCTAGCGGGAGGTGTCCCTGCCTACACTAGATGACCTTAGAGATATCTCCTAACCCAAACCATTCTATGTTCTGCCTTATTGTGCACATTTATTCTTTCTCTAAAACACTGTTAATAATGATGACTTTTGGAATCCTTTGCATAGAGCCTTAACACATGAGTGTGCAATGCAAAACAGAGCAGAAATGTGTCTCAGTGATACAATCCTTCTTACCAAACCAGCTTTTGCGCTGCAAACTACAGTTTCCCCAGTGACATCCAACTCTGTGTGATATTGCCAAGATTTATGGCTGGTGGTTTCCTGAAGAGCTATTTGGGTAGTCTGTGCTTCACTGAAACAACTTTCATATGTCTTGTAACAAATCCAAAAGTGTAATGGAATAGGTCATTTGTCTTGAGTTTTAATGTGAAACAAAATGATGTAGTGAGGAAAAACTGGCTCATTTTCAGCCTGGATTCCAGCTTTCTGGTTTCTGAACTCACCCTTGTGGATGTGATTCTAGATTTGTAATGATGTCTTGCACAGTATACGGCAAGCCTGCCTTAGTAAGGCAAACTAATATCTTCATTTATGTTCTTTGCCACGTATGATAATACTAATATCTTTTAAATAAAAGGACAGATTTCCTAAAGGGAAAAAAAAAAAAAAAAAAAAAGGAAGAAACAGTACAGATTTAAAACAGCATTACAAATGCTTGCTACCTGAGATGAGAATAAGATTACAGGGCCAGAAAACTTAGTCCACCAATGAAAGAAACTTCTGGTGTGGTACTTATGATGGTAATCCTTTTCAGAATACTTTGATAGCAGTGTCTCTTGACTATGTGGTGTAAATGTACTGGATAAAATAGTTTTGTCTTTTAAAGTCTTCTGAACTGGTTTATACAAACACTGGGGTGTGCCCCCAGTGGCGCACGGTGTTAGAACCTCCGCTTGCAACTCCGGGGGCCCGGGTTCGAATTCCCCCTGTGGCACAAGTGGGAGAACTGCCGCGCTGCTACACAGAGGGCTCGAATCCCAGGGGTTGGACTCGATGATCTCTAAGGTCCCTTCCAACTCGCACGATACTATGATACTATGGTATTGACTGTTTTCTGTCTAGTGTCATACCTTAATCTAAAAAAAAAAACGTAGCTTTTTCACATTGAAAGATGTTGAACAAGAAGCCCTTTCCACCAGTGAGCAGCATGTTTCAGCCAAAACTTTGCTGGACAGAGCTTAGATGGGCTGTTGCGATGAAAGACTCAGATCCTTCCATCAGCAATGGGACAGTGTGTCATGAGTGGAGATGAGGGCTGCTGCCTGATTCAGGAGGTTGATAAGATGCTGAGCTTGCCATGAATTCAGCACACCTAGGCAGTGGGATCCAAGGCAATGCCTTGCACTGCTGGCTTTGATGCCCTCTCTTCGTTCCATGTAGCCTTTCAGCCTTCCTTAAAATAGGAGCACCAGCAATACACGGCACCCTCTGCTTTCTTCTGGTTACAAGACAAACCACTACCTACTTAAAAGCCTAGGGCTACTCAGATAATCTTTACACAGCAATATGAAAATAAAATAAATTAGACATCCTAGGAGGGACATATTCAAAGCTTGTTTGGTTATTCATGGATCCTTTGCATGAGGTGCAAATAAGACTCTAATTGTTTTGATCTGCTTTGTTAATGATTATTTGTGTTTTCTCTTTCTGCATGTATGTTCATTCCTGTTACTGACTAGGATTGTTGAGTAGTGATTTGAGAATTATGATGGCTGTGGGGAAAGATGTCAGATCAAATGCACTGAAACTGCAGATAACAGTATTTCTTAAATAATGTTTTTGTCTAGGTGGATGGAAGTCTGCTTGGAAGAAGAGCTGCCTCCTACTACTGAGCTGGAAGAAGGCTTAAGGAATGGTGTTTATCTTGCCAAGCTTGCAAAATTCTTTGCCCCCAATCTGGTGTCAGACAAAAAGATCTATGATGTGAAGCAGGAACGTTACAAGGTAATAACTTTCTGTTCTCAAAAAATTGTCCATTGACTAGCTCTTGAAGATCTATAAGCATGATTAGTTCATCTTCTATGTCTCTTTTGTAAGTCTGTCAAGATAAGATGGGAGATGTACAGCACTTAGGAAGCCAGTATGAAAAGTTAGAAATATTTTATAAGAGGAAAAACAGAATTAGTGACACTTAATGTTTTTAAAGCCGAACAAATTATACTTCTGGCTCCAGGAAAGAGGAGGTTTATTCATGCAATTATTCCTTACTAGAAAAGGAGCCAAAAAGTAAATCAGCAGTTAAACTTGATAACTATTTCTGATTTTATCCATCTTGTATGGAAGGACATCCCCCTTCATTAGATCTGTGTCTGTTTTTGCTACCAAGTTTACCACTAAAGCAATCAAGCTTGGCTTGCTACGTTACCGGCAAGACCACCAATAACAGAAACACAGACATGCATCAGACCCCTCTACTGAATGCTTTATTTCAGTTTGTGGAGGGCTCATGAAAAACTCAGACATTTAAGTTTAGAGGTGTGATCACTGCTTGTTGTTTAGAAGTTCATAAATTAAGCTGCTCTGCTTTCATGTGGTTGATAGAATCATGGTTAGGAATCACAGTTACGTTTAAATGCTTCTCTTGAGATCCATAAGGCTGGATTCAAATCAAGCTTATACTTTATAAAAGCAGGAGTTGAATATTAGGAAAAAATTATTCTCTGACTGGTGATGCATTGGAACAGGCTGCCTAGGGAGTTGATGGAGTCACCATTCCTGGAACTGTTCAAGAAAGGGGAGAATGTGGCACTGAAGGATATGATTAGTGGGTAGGGTTCTGGTGGGCTGATGTTTGGACTCAATGATCTTAATGGTCTTTCCCAATCTTCATGATTCTATGAGTTGGATGTAGTGAGTCTGTGGATGTGTTAGGCTGCTAAAGGATTACAACTATGATGCTTGGGGTCTCTGGGACAAATGAGGGAAAACTGCTTCAAGATACAAAATTAGGGAGCAGCAAAGTAATCAGTAGTTAGAGAACTTGATTTGCACTGTTTTTATCATCTCTTCTTTCCGTGTTTCCCATAGAGATCAGGACTTCATTTTCGGCACACTGATAACACTGTGCAGTGGCTAAGAGCGATGGAGTCCATTGGTCTGCCTAAGGTAAGCATCTAAATTTTAGTGAGGGAGCAGGATCAAGGCAGTGACTCAGTAATGATTTCTTTCAACTGCCCAAGTCTAAACTGTTGTGTATGGTAAGCCTCCTGGGATGGCTGGTTCAGACACATATCTGAAGAGAAAGTAATGCTGCATGGTGTGTGCTTGGTGCTGTGGGTGATGAGTGCCGTGGGTGGTAATATTCAAGGTGTTTCTCTTGGGAGTCAAAGGGGCATAGTAGTGGTGTTTTAGCTGTACTTTATTGCCAGTACAGTCTTGGTGGGGACCTGGATGTACTACAGTTAAAACTGGAAAACTTTCCTGCTTTTGGTTGCTACCTCTGATGTCTCTTGCTGCCTCTTCCTCTTAACATATGTTGTAGTTTCTCTGCCTCTGCCCAGTTTCCAGGCTGACCCTGTACGTCTCGGTGTGGCTGTATTGCTCCTCTTCCTCCAGCTGCTTTCTTGGGTCACCTTTCACATTTGCCTCCCTTCTCACGGGTCTGCACTTCTCATCTCCCTCTCTCCTGCTATTTCTGGGCACCAGTGAGTCTTCCTTTGAATGAAATTCTTTCAAGAAAGGGCTGTACAGAAACACCCACTTCACTTGCTCTGCTGGTTTGGTACCTGCAGGCATGAAGACCTGCCCCAGGGTGCTCAGTGTGGGGCCTGGCACAGCAGGGATGTTCAGATGGCTGCCTGAGGACTGCAGAGTAGGGCCGGTACGTTGTGAGAGCCTGTAAAAAGAAAGGAGCTTCTCTGACTGCCCTCAGATGCATGATGAAGATTGAGGGGGAGATTTGGCCTTTCCTAGGTCAACTCTGTTTTAGTTTTGTTTACAAGCCTGAGTCCCCTCTTCTGCTGGCTGATTCCCTCTCCTTCAAAAGGCTTTGTTTCTGTTGCAGTGGAGGAATACTGTGGCCAGAAGGTTTCCTTGTCTCCTTTCCAAAGCCTCAGTGTGCAAGTGATGAGGAGGGCACTGTGCTCCTGACCAGCTCAGTCTTGCTCTGCTGCCCATGGCACTGCTCTGTCCTGAGCTGTGGCACACTGCCAGCTCACATGGATAGCCAAGGCTTTCCTTTTGTTTTCACACAGGAGCCATGGTTTGTGACTGGGACTAAGGCTGGGAACAAATCAGTAGTAGAACCAGAACTGGAATTCACAGTGTGACTTCTTGGTTAAATTGTTTTACACTCCTCCATCTGAATGTATTTTTTTCTGTTAGTGGTGCTGGGGGTGCTGGTGTTTGGATGTTTTTAAATTGTTAAGTTTTGCAAAAGTGAGCCAATGCCACCTAGTAAATAACTGTGTCCTAAGCTTCTGGTGTCTGAAGGAGGAGAACCCCCATGTCCTGAGTTTTTGACAAAGAGCCTTTTCTAACTGTCTTGCTGAAATCCTGTCTGCTCATCTTTCTTGCTTTCCATTTTAATATCAAACTTGTAAGCTCTATTAGACTCTTCCTTACAAAAACTATGGGTAAAGCCAAAATCGTGTGACGAGATTTTATTCATGAGTGTATGGAGATAACAGTTGAATTTCTGTGATTCCAAGGTAGTAATCTGCAGGGAGCCCATTTTAGCTATTCTTCTGCCCTGTTACCTTTCTTGAATTCTAACTGTATATTCTTTGGTTGTTTTGTTTTGTTCTTTTTTTTTTTTTTAGATTTTTTATCCAGAGACTACAGACGTCTACGATAGGAAAAACATACCTAGGATGATATATTGCATTCATGCTTTAAGGTAATTGCTGATGGAAGTAAAAACTGAAGTGACTAATTTAAGTGCCTAAGTCTTGAACAGCATTAGTGTAAGCAGTATGCCACAGTCCGTCTGAATTTACAAGTTTATTGACTTAACCTTAGTGATGAAAGGAAAACTCAGGCAAATGACTTCCGAAATAAAAATGAAGTACTACCGAATTTAATGCAAATATCCCACTCACTGTGAATAACCTTCACAACATGGTTTCTGTTCTGGTATCTATTTTGAAATGACACATGCCAACAAATGTAAAAAACGTTAGCAAAATGTTAGTATAACAGTGGGACAGAGATGCTTACCAAAGTGAAAATGAACTGGCATCCCTCTAGCCCCAAAACAGAACAAATAATAACTGTGCTATGAAGTCATTCATATGAAATTTAATGTTTTCCAAGCTTTTGAAATTCTGGGCAATTCAGTTTCAAATGTGAAGTTTTTTGTTTTTGTTTTTGCTTTTTTTGGTCCTTCTGCAAGGAATTCTTCGCAATGTTTCACACTGAAAGCACTGAACATCTGCTTCATGCCACCCCTGCTGCGAGTTGCAGAGGTGTGGGCAGGCAACTACTCCCTCCCATGGCTTTCCCAGCTCATTTCCTGTGCATGGAGACCTTTTCATTACTTTAACTACACCTCCACAAGTCTAGTATGTAACTTATATCTGAAACCTCACTTTTTTTCCTAATGACGCATCAGCTGCCCCATGGGTAAAGGTGAGGAACCACTCAGTGCATGCTGTTACTAAATTTCTTTTTACTGTCTAATCCTTGAAATTATGTGCATGCTCCTGCACTCTTGTGTGCACTATTGGACCATAAGTACAGCAAACCACCGCAATTCATCCTGTTTCTCCTAGCAGTTCAGACTCAGTTACTCTGCTGTATGATTTTTGTTAGCTCTGATAAGTGTTGCCACTTGAAATTGCTGTGGCTGCTGTAATTCTAACTGCACAGGACTGGACGAGGCAGCTCTTGCCTAAGCCCTCACGGGTCTGGCACTTCTGCCAGGAAATGTCTTTTGCAAGCCGGAGGTGATTTCCTACAGCAGAATGTACAGCTCACCACCAAGGTGGGAGGTTGTGCCGCATTCCCTCTGCTGGTGTCATGGCCAGTCAGATGTTTTACACAAGGTAAGAGAGCACTGTGATTTCAATAGGTGTGTCCTTGCATAGCGAAGGCTTCATCAACTGTAGGTTTGAATGTTGCACAAATAACAAGGCCAGCCCCTTGACATCTCTTAAGATCTCCCTAATTTTTGCAACTGAGATAACTTTTTGCTTCATAAATTGAATTCTGCAATGGATTGACCTCTGGTATGAGTTTCTGTTCCCTAGCTTGACCAGTCCCAGGATTTATGCTAGCTTCAGGGACAGCCCATGTTGTTTGAGTTCCCTGCCAAGTCTGTCTTGTTTGAATAATTTTTCTTCACTGCATGTCAGCACAAAGCTGTAATTCCTTGCTTCTGAGCTATTCTTTTAGAAATAGGTTTCTGTAACATACATGACATATGACATTGAAGGGGAACAGACCAGCAATGCTTTGCTTACAATGCTTTGCCATGACAGGGTGTAGGAATCAAAGAAACAACTGCTGAGCTTTGTTTACTTATGGACCTGTTCCTAGAATGCGTGTTGTAACCATCTCTCAACTCATACTCCAGTATTAGTCTGTGCTGGAAACAGCCTGGGAGATGGCTTTACTGAGGACAGGGCACTGCTTGGCCAGCAGCATTTGCAGTAGGGTTGATGTCTAGAGCACTGAGCTGCAGAAATCCAGCTTTGTTTCTATTCCCACTGCCCTGCTGTTGCCTGCCCCCTGCTCCATGCTAAGCACCTGCCTCTGTCCCACTCTGCTCCCTGAGTCTGTTGGAGCATCCTCAGTGGGGAGCCAACACGGGTATCACTGACCCCAGAAAAGTTCTTGGGTCTGACCACACAGTGCCTAGAAACAGAAATGGCATGGCACGCAAGGGTTTTCCCTTACCATCTGTTGCATGTGAATGGAACCTCTACATGAAGAATCACCACAAGGCTTAAGTGTGAAGTTCTAATACATCTTGGAACACATGCTCAAATTTCAAAGGCTTGTAACCTAGAAAAGTTAAGCACTTTGTCTGAGAGGCGAGTGGCTGGCCTACTTTCTATTCTTGCTTAGCTGTTACCAAGTTATTTTCCCAACACTGGAAGCTTGAGGTTCCCAATGAAGCTGCAGGTGTTTAACACAGCTAGGATATTTTGTCTTAGTCTCATGTTTGAAAGAACCAAAACAGTCTCCAGTTAAGATTTTTTCCTAAGTTAATTTCCTGAAAAGATTAAAAAAAAAAAAAAAAAAAAAAAAAAAAAAGTATGCATAAGCGCTTAAAATTGCCTCTCTAATTAGAGTGAAAAAGATTTTACTCTATGTAATGGAACCAAATGTTAACATTTCATATGAAAATCTTCAGTTATTTGTGTTTCGCTGATCTTCGAGCAGACAGAGGGCCTGGAGACAGGAAATGACTCTAAGCAAAACTGTTTAAATATTTTGGAGATACGTCCTGTTTCAAGCCTGAAATGAAGACCATTGCCCTTAGAGCATGTGGAACAAGTTGCTCTGTCAGGAGCAGCCTTGATCTGTCCAGGAAGGAGTGCCTTAGCAAGCAATTTCTAGGATCCTGCTAAGTACTGTTACTCTCTTACTTTTTCATGTTGATATTTAAATGCTTAATTCGACCTTAAAAACACAGAAGTTTTAGTCTAATTTCTTGTACTGTTCTTCTTAAGAAAGCTGATTTCGACTTAGTCCCGGTCTAAACGAGTTAAAGACATCCCTCAGTTCATACATGCTAATGATTGTTCCTAAGTAGTGGTGATTCAGATTTTGATTCTTCTGTCTCTCCTGCTCCCTAAAAGACACAGTCTTTGAATTATCTTTACAAGAAAATTGCTACTATGTTCTGGGCAAACTAGTTCTGAGGCTGGACAGTTTCAAGCATATGTTTTCCTAGAAAGGGATAGAATAACAAGCATATGCTTATAAAAGAGTAAGTTATTTTCACATTTGTTTGTTACAGCATGCTAAACATGAGCTAAGCTTAAACAAGATTGAGGAGTCTCTGGTTAATCAGAACTGTAGCTCTGCACTGATTTGATGCAAGAGGAGCTTCTGAGAAGTTCTCTTTCCTTCTTTGTGTCCCCCCTCTTCCCAGTGCCTCCTGTGCAGCCTTCTGAACCCAACTCCCCCACTTCAATTTTATATGGGTTCCCTGCAGATCACACTATATGTACAAATGTATTATGCAAGCTGTTTCAAGTGAACTTAGACCTTAATATAGAGCAGAATTGTCCTTGTGTTCCCTGCAGAACTCCCTGCAAGCAAATTTTCAGCACCACCTGGTGGTTAATAATCTTATCTAAGCAAAGTAGTATAGGCCCAGCTTCCTCCTGGAAGGCCAAAACACGAGTCTCTTGTGTTTGTACCACTCATTTTTTCTCTGCATCTTTCTAATGGGATTACCCCCAAAATGTTGGCACAGCCTTGTGCTGATTTCAGCAATTGCTGGTGCATCTGTATGATCTCCAGCATTTAACCGAAGTTCCAATCCTGCCTTCAGTAGAAACTCTTTATAAGCCTGCAAGAAGAGATTGGCAGCAAAGGGTAAAGAAAGAATCTGGCTCGTTGCTGTAGTTTTTGTTGTTGTTGTTGTTTTTGTTTTTGTTTTTTTTATCCTGCTGTAAGTACCTTGTATTTAAGATTTCTTTGAAAGGTGAGCATGGAAGTGGCAGTGATTTGAAGAACTGCAGTGCTCAAAAGTTTGTCTGTATGAGATGTGCTGGTGTATCTATCCAGGTTGTGACAGTGCAGAGGAATCATCCAGTACCATGGAAGATGAAATGCTAATTCTTTGTGCTCTGAGACAATGATGGCAACTACAAATACTGGATTTAAAATCCTACTAGACAAAATAGAAGTTAAAAATGGAAACAAAAGGGAAGTGTCCCCTTCAGCAAACAAATGCCAAACCACTGCGCACATCTGCAATGTATGAAGATATGGATGAAGTAATTTGAATAATGGATGATCCTGTTGAAGGAACACATTATTTCAGTCTTCTTTGAAATCTTCCTGTTGATTGTTTGTTACTGTTTGCAAAGCTTTATTTTGTTCATTGAGTTTCACTGATAAAAGAAATCCCAGTCTTTGTTAAGTAAATTTCTGCCTAGTGTTTGGAGGATACTGTGGAAAATATGTGATTTACTCAGCTGTTTTTCAGATAGCACCTCAGCTCTAAGTATTAAAAGTACAGCTGTTTGGGTGGTGTGTTTTTGTTTTTTTTTTTTCATGCCAAATGGAATCTAAAATGCTGGTTCCTGGAGAGCACTTTCACACTGAGCTTACTTCATTCTGCCAAAGCAAATTGCTTCATGACACAAATATGCTTGAGAGGGGCTAGGAGCATATTCTCCTACACTTAGTAAGAAGGCTGTCAGTGAATTGTGTGACTTTGGCTACTAATTGTAAGCGTATAAGAATTCAAGTCAAAAGAACTATAGACCCAAAGCTATGGGTCTTTAGCTCTGCTAAAGTACATTCATATATGATTCTTGATCATATAAACTCTTGAACTTCTTTAGAAACCCCCAGTGGAGAGTGATTACTTGTTCACACTTCCTCTGTGATCTGAGTCAAAATGGCAGTATGGCTTACAGATCCTTCTTTGAAACTGCAAATAAAAATATCTATCATACATAAAATACAGCAAAAAGATAAATTTGTTCTGTATCCCTCCATGAAAGAGAACTGTTGAAGGAAAACCTTCACAGTGGCAGTTACACACTGCGGAACAGAAAGTGAACATATCAATGTTTTCTAATGCTTGTTTTTTTCTTTGTAGTTTATATCTGTTCAAACTAGGATTAGCACCACAAATTCAGGACCTACTGGGAAAAGTAGACTTCACAGGTAACAAACTGCTTATCTAATCATGTCCCGCGTAACTCCTTCATGCAGTAAATCTGCTAACATTGTACATATTTTCCATTACAGTCTTTCTCCTCCCTTAGGGTTGTACAGAGCAGCCCCTAATTAAATACGTGGGAGGGTGTTATTTTTAATAAATACATGTTTTTGAAGGGCAGAAGCAAGTGAATTTGTATAGAATACTTGTCATATCTTAGATATTTTCTTTCAAAATGGGGAAAAAAGTTGCTAAAGATCCCTGATCACATTTGCTTTCAATAAAATAAAATTGCACCAGTATTTGTAGATGTGACGATTCACAATGGAGTTGTTCTGATTTTGTTCTAATGATTTCTTTCCCACCTGAACAGAGGAGGAAATCAGCAACATGCGAAAGGAGCTGGAGAAGTATGGCATACAGATGCCATCTTTTAGTAAAATTGGTGGGATTCTGGCCAGTGAATTATCAGTTGATGAAGCTGCATGTAAGTAAACACCTGTTTTGGTTCTGTTTTCTACTGAATAAACTGAAAGGATACCAACAAAATACTGTTTTTATTCATCTATCTTGACCATCATCTTTTGATAAGTGATTAGAAATGCAGTCAACTGTTCATTGACCATCACACTGTGCAACTGTTACAAGATCTTTTTCTATTTGCTCATCTGCATTACTGAGCAGAAAATATTTTTATGCATGTCTGTTGCATTTTTAGGAAGCACTATCAGAAACAAAGACTTCTTTCCATCTTTTGCATGTGTTTATTGTTTTGATAACTAGTGCTTCTCTAGAATGAAGAAGTGAGATCTGTGGGTGACTCCACACCAGAAAAGGTAGAACGGGCTACTCAAGACAGTGTATGTAGTGAAATTAAAAAGTATCAATAAAGAAGGGGAGCACACTGACTGGAGGAAAAACAAAGCAATGACAGAACACCCTGTGTTGTAATTAAGTACCAGTGCAGCTTTCCTAAACTTTACAATGCAGAATAATTGAAACAGATTTATTTGTGATTTAGTGGGCTGAAGTTTCCAGATATGAACTTAAAGCGTGCTTCCTTGTGTTGATTTACCTTGTCACATATTTTGCAGCTTGTGGCAGCTGGGTGCTGTGTACACTTGTGCAAAGCCAGATCTTAAAATACTCTTTTTTGAAGTAAGCTTTGTTTTCCTGATTGATTTTTTAATTTTTTTTTAGCAAACTTTCAGAGATTTAGTGATGATAAAACACTTTTTTCCAGTAAGCTTCCTTCCTTCCCTTATGATGAAAGGACTGCAGCTTCCTTCTCTGAAAGCTTTTTATAGTGTGTGTATATAGTTTCCTTCAACTTTGGAAGAGTTTCCAGCCTTTTATAGAAAATCAAGGTTTCCTGATGCTGGTTCTGTCTCTTTAGGCAGGGACAGTGCTGTCAGTAATGTGCCCTGCCCCAGAACAGGAAATATCTGCTGTGGGAACCCTCACGCATCAGTGAGAATTGATGTGGAGATCCTGCTACAGGAGGGCTATCACCCTGCTTCTGAAATGGAGTGAGCAAAAGGAGAAATGGGAAGTGAAACAATAACTGATGACTTTTGCTATGTTGTCAGTAATATTACAAATCATGCAAAGAGTAAACTTAAGTGCTCTCAAAACTGACTTTTTTTTTTTCTAAATAACCATATTTTGTACTCCTCTTGCAAGTCCAGTCACATTTCTCATTGTTTCTCTTGGCTTACAACATCCACCAGCACAAGTTCACAGCTTTCCTAATCTTTATACTATTTGTTGTCCACTTGTTGCTGGCTCCACTTGTGTCAGAGGGACCTCTTATACAATACTGTGAGAGGTTACATCCTTTCTGTGTATTTTTAGATGTAGATGCAGGGGTTTACGCATCTTCAGTTTGCCTCTTCAGGCAGATCTTGGTTTTTATAAAGCTGAATGTCGAAGAAAACAGTGTGACTCTCCACATCCCTGTGCCAGCTGCTTATCATTAGAAGACAATGTTGTACTGACTTGAGCTAGAGAAAACTATTTCATGGCAACTAACACTTGGGGAACACTTTTCCATTTGCAGCTTGCTGTTGTGCAGATTTGCAGGATATGGGAGTAGGGCAACATTTTGTTAGCGACACTGTCTTCCCCAGTACTTCATGGAAATCTTCAATAAAGAAAGGAGAATTATCATCTTGGACAGTTTTAGACATGACACATAGGGTTGTGCCCCACTTGGGGACTCTTAGCTGTATTTTCTACATCACAGATTTCAGTATTTGGATTTTCTTTTTCCTGTATAAAACCTTTCAGTAACAATTATTTTAAACAATATTTTTGAGTAGTCATATAATCGTTTAGGTTTTAGAGAATACTTTTACAATCATGAAATCCAGCCATCTACTTAACAAGTCCACTGCTAAGCCAAGTCCCTAAGTATCATCATGTAAGTGTTGCTGTACAGACACAAAGGAGCTTTAACTAAGGGAAGAGACTGAAAATACTTTCAATTGCTGTATGTAATTGCCTTCAAAATGACATGGAATTTGAATAACAAAACTCAACTCCTGTTTATTCTGTCAACAAAATAGCAACCCCTAGTTGGGAGACAAAAACTTGGAACAGACAGTGGTCAGAGTGCTACTAAAGCTGCCTTTGAGCAAATAGAGTACATTTGTTGCTGCTGCCTAGGGGAAACAAGTGGAAAGTTTGAATTGTCTTACATATATTAAACCATTATTTCAAATAAAGTGGAACACAGTACAAATACTAAATGAATATGAGCGTTGTATGATGCAGAAGGCTTCCAACCTGGTACTCTGAACGGGTCCATGGTGAAGTGTCAGTCGTGGGACTGAGCTGAAGGAACAGAACTTGCATGCAGCAGCTGACTGAATGGTCTGGAGCTGGACAAAGTTGGACAAGGTGCAGTTAATCTCATGGTCATACATGCACGCTTTGGATGCTTTTGCTGCTACTTCTGTACCTAATGGAGGTATTTCACTGTCTTGCTACAAAGCTAAGTGAATTCCTGTTAATTAGTGATTTCCCACCATTACTGAAGGAATTCGTATTTCTGTTGTCAACAGCATGTTATGAGTTTATTCCTTTTAAAATGAAGACCGAGGTGAAGGAATGATTTGAATGTTTTAATTGCTTCCTAAAATCTTGGTTTATACTTCTAATTCTAGTGCATGCTGCAGTGATAGCAATTAACGAAGCTATTGAGAAGGGAATAGCTGAGCAAACCATTGCAACTCTGAGAAACCCAAATGCAATGTTGCTAAATGTGGATGAGGAACTTGCACAGGATTACCAGAACGAGCTCTTTGATGCTAAAAGGAGAAAACAATCAAGTGCAAGACTTAAGGTATTAGTATTTTATTAGACCTCACAATATATATACTCCTTGTTGCTTTTCATGCAGTTCTCCTTTGAGAAGCAAGATAAATTAATTTAAGCAATTGATTTTAAAAATGAAAAATAAATGGACTAGGATAAGTAATGGTGATCTAACAAGCAGGCAGTTTTAAAAGAATATGGTTAGCATGAATTTTGACATGGCTCAGCTTTGGACAAAGGATAAAACAGTGAAAATCTTAAAAAAAAATAAAAATAAAAAAAATAAAAAAGAAAGAAAAAATTAGAAAATCATCTGTTTTCCTCTATCACTTAGGGGAAAAAACAAAACAAAAAAACCAACAGATTTTAAAAACAAAGAAGTGATGCCTTTTGGGGGCATAAAATATAATCTCTTCCACAGATCTTCAGTGTGAATGTATTTGCTTTTGTTTTCACTTGACAGCTACTCAACTGCTGCAAAGTGTTGTGCTGTATTTATATGAGTACTTTCCAGAAAACACTTTAAATATCGCGCAGCCACGTATCATAGTATGCAGATACATGTGGTTACCAAATTCCTTCACGAGTGCATTCAGCAGATATTTCAGCTGACGTGGTTTTAATGGCTCCTGCTAATGGCTGTTCTCCCACAGAATTTTTCTTGATTACTAACACTCTTGTTTTCTTAGAATGGCACAATCTCTGAAGAGGAGAGAGATGTCTATGAAGAGCTGCTGACACAAGCTGAGATTCAAGGCAACATCAATAAGATCAACAGTAAGCCATTCAGGATCCTAACAGGAGTGTGCATGCTCTACCAGATTCCAGCTGAACATGACTTGAACCCACAGGAACAAACAATAATGCTGTGGAAGCCTATAAAACATACAAAATATATTGTCTGTCTGATAGGTTTTTCTTCCTGCTGCTTCTCTACTAATCATTTGGGGGCTAATGTCTGTTTGTTTGTGAGTATTGCTACAAGGATTCCTCAGTTCAGAATCTAATCATTTTTGCCTGCTTTGTTTCTTCACGTTTGAGTTCCTTCCATGTGCAGTTTACTGTAAATTTTGACCCCCTCTTCTATATAGAACCAAAATATGTTTGTGATCTGTTAGTTAGCTGTGGTTAAATTGCTCCTACATGGGCTCATACAGAGCCAGAAGCTTAATTTTTTTCTGGTAGGGTTCATCTTTGACAATATAGACCCCTGCTGGAGACTGCCACTCTGCTGTTTTTTTACTAAAAAAAGGGATACTGACAGCCATGGGCATTTTTTTTTATTATTATTTTTTTATTTTTTTGGCAAAAAAGTGTGTATTTGCTGTTTTATAAGCATTGTTTTCATTTCAGTTCACATAGCTTTAGTCCAAGTGAATGAGGCTATTGACCGGCAAGATGAAGTGGCACTGATGGCAGGTTTGAACCGTCCTGCTCTGAGCCTACTTGAAGTTCTGCCACAAAATTCTTCTTGGTACCTGTTGCAATTGTGTGGTTCTAAAGAACAGAAAATGCAGGTAATTGAGTAGAACGGCTACTAAGCATCAGTTTTACTTTTTGATTTTTTTTGGAGCTGGCATAAACCAGAGAGAAATTGCCCAACTCTGCTTCCAGCATCACTTGAGGAAGAGTTTTATTGACATTTTACAATAACTACTGTACTAATCAATACCAGTGTAGATGCGTTTGCTCCTAAGAGCACAATGCACTTTTAAGTATTTACTAAGAAATCAGAAAAAGATTTGAGATTTGGCACGAAAGCCCCAGTAATGCTTGTTATAATTAATCTTTAAAGCTTGAATACAACACAAGATAAGACTGAGCGACTAACAAGTAAAAGCTCTGGTGGAATTGAATTTCAGGGAGAAAATCACAGGGAGAAACTAACATTATGTGTACTGTGATATTCGTATTGCCTATTTAAAAAATACATATTCAAATCCTAGTGTGCCATTGAGGGTTTTTATCCCTTATCTCCCAACACGCTTACAAGCATAATCAAATCTTTTTTTTCCTGATGTTAGATAGCAGGGGTTCCAAATATGCTCGACAAAAGTGAAATACAGAAAGAAGTTAGTGTTGCCAATGCGGAAGCTGAGGCTCACAAGCTTAGTGAGTAACTGTTTTAATACTCATTTTTTAGCATCGCCATTTAATTGCTTTAAGACGATTAATTCAGTCCACAATTCTTTGCATGTAGACCCAGTTTCTTAATCTGAAACCATGTGCATTTTGTTTTGTAACTGTTCTGAGTCACAATTGCCAAGTCACCAATCTGTGCTACATTGGATATATTCTTTTTACCTGAGGTAGCTAACGTCTTTATTTGAATAACTTGAGCTACTGGTAAAAAAAAAAAAACAACAATACGAAACATTGGCTGAATACAAACTGAATACAGTGCATGGCTTGATGGCTTGAGTAGCATTAATCCTCACATGGGTGTGATGACCATCATTGTAGTATTAAAATAGAACAATCAAATAGAAGAATATTTTCCAATCATGCTGAAGAAAATTATTCTCATTTTTAGATGCACATATCTGATCTGTTCTTAGACTGAGAATGTCACAGTACAAAGGCTCAGAGAGATACAGTTTTTAAAAATATAGTTAAGGGGGATCTAAATTTGCAGTGCATGAACTGTTTTGTTTAACTGGAAACTTCTCTGCTAGGAGATTCAGCTTTGTTAAACTGCTGTCATTTCGTGCTACATCTGAGCATGGCTTAGTGGCTGTTTTCTGTATTTCCAGTGCTTTGAATCCAGGCTAATTGCTTTTGTAATGCAACTTGAAGGTGGTATAGTGAGGTCAACCTAAGGCAGAAGTGCGGCTTGAATTATTAGCTTGAATGTTAGCCCACCTTTGATTGGTTAGGTGTGGTGAGCAGTGCTCCCCTCTTTAAAAGGGAAAGTTAGAAGGAAAATTCTGAGTTGTGGAAAGCAGTTACAGTGAGTTGGAGAGCAACTCATTTCTCGTGTTTAGTTTCAAAAGGGGATGGGGGGAGAATGTGAACATTTTCGTCTGTGTTTTGCAGTCTGCATGCCTGGTTCCTGAATTAAGAATCGACAGTTACTGACTACAGAGCTAGTCTTAGTTCAGTTGTGGACTCTAAGTCTTCTCTGACTCTGAGTCTTCTCCTCTTCCGTCTTTTCTCTAAAGAAGCATGCGTGCATGCAGTAGCTTTAGAGCCTTTGTTGTCTCTAACCACGACTGAAGCCAAAAAGGGGCCGTTGAGAATAACAAGATCCTGTCTAACCATGCTTCAGAGCAATTGAAATGAAAGGCAAAGAGCTTGTCTAGGTGGGACTGCTTACTTAGAGGTTTTCAAAGTCTTAATCCTTGTTAAGACCTAAGTGTTGCTGCATGCATGAAATGTGAATGGTATCTGCTGGACAAGCACTCTTGTATGGACTCGAGCAGTCAGCAGTGACTAAAAGCATTCCCTGGGTAAGAGGGTAAAAAAAAATAGATAAGGTAGAGGAAATAGGAATTATTTTGCTGATGGAAATGACATTTACATAATTGTCATTCTTTACTCTGCCATATGCACTCTAACCTTTAAGGTTATTTCCCTTTGCGCAAGGCTGAGGTGGTACCTTGTGCAATATCTCCCAGGGTGTGTTCTGGCCTGAGTTTCCTCAGAATTGGCTCTTCCTGGTGTGCAATTACAGCCACTGACTAAGCTGGGGGTGTTGCCAGGTTGCCCAGGTCGGAAGTGTTTTTCTGCTGATGTTCAAACGTCCTGAAGTGTGTTCAACCAAGTAGAAGCTGTTCAGGGATTGATGTCTGCACTCTAAGTGGTGGTTTGTTTGACACAAAATGTGAGCTATGGACTGTTTCTGGACGGTAGCACTTAGGAAGAATGATTCCAGACTTCAATGGACTAGGGATGGCACACATGCCTAGAAGCTGTTTTATGTGTTCTTTTCCCTCACCTTAGCCACATAAAAGCCCACTGACAGCGTTATTCAGCAGATTTCTACCAGGCCTCCTGAAATGGAGTCAGAACTGCCATTGTTGCAGGACAGGCTTGTTCTAGGTGGCTGTTAGGTTCTGTGAAAAGGAGGAGGTGAAGGATCAAGTAGTGCACTAGGAAGCAGGTGTTTGTACTGAAGGTGGGACTGCAGTAATTGAGATGACATATTGAGCAGTAAAGAGAGACATTCCATCCTTCTGCCTCTTAGGGCAGGTCAGATTCCTGCTTTGGATTGAAGGTATCATAGAGGATCCCTAATATCTAAAAGTCCAGAAGCTTTTTGTAGTCCTCTATTCAGTTATTTGCTGGAATTTTTTGAACAGACACATTTTGCAACATTCAGCAGTTTATCTTAATCTGAGACTTTTCTCCAGTGACAGAAAATGATTTTCTTTGGATAACCTTTCATCTACATGGCATAGAAAGCAAGTGGTGTATGGAAATTAATAGGTTTTTCTTTCCCTGCTGTTCTCTAGAACTTATAGCAGTTGACAATATCAATACTGCAATTCGTAACTGTGATCCTAGTAAAACACTGGTTGCACTGATGAAACCGGAGGCACAGCTGCCTGTTGTTCACTCATTTGCTGCTGCTGTCTATCAGACTGAGCTGTTCAACCTCCAACAACAGAACGCTGTGGTAAGAGTGAAATGCTTATGACCTGCCTCTGATATTACATACCCAAGCTGTGGAACAGCATAAACATAGCATGTTGTCATGTAAAATCAGACTTAATTCTCTCTTTGTGGTGTTATGTGTATTGCATGACTGTTTTCAATTGAATTGGCAATATTGAATCACAAAAGTCATTTCTTGACACACTTTGCTCTGGCTGAGCTGCTGTGTTGCAACAAATGGACTTTTTTAATTGTTGCATGCTTACTGAGGACTAACTCTGTACACAGCATAGAAAAGTAACCCCTTCTATGGCAGTATGGTCAGAAGAGATGGGACTGTGGGGCAAAGGGCCCAAAGGATGTGTAGCAAACAGTGAGCTCTCTCAGTGGTGTGTTAATGTGACGTGTCTGTGACCAGGATATATGCCTTAGTACTTCAGTCCTAAATCAAGTCCACCTCATTGATGGTATCTGGGCTGTGTAACTCAGATTCATTACACTGCTTATTTAGCTTCCTCACTTGAGGTACATTATTATCCTACAGAATTACCTGGCACACGATGAACTGTCTGTTGCAGTAGAAATGTTGTCAGCTGTTGTGTTGCTAAACCAGGCCTTGGAAAACAAGGACATCCAAATGATAAGGAATCACCTCAGAAATCCATGCATTGGCTTCAGTAATCTGGAAGAGGAAAACTTTCAACGGTAAAAGTTCATTTTGTCTTGTCTAGAGGAAACTTGGCAAGCTCTGCAGAAGGATAAGTAGACATTTCTCTAGGTGGGCTGTCCTCTGCTGTGGCTACGAAGCTGTAAAGGCTGCAAGATAATTATCTCTGTAATATGTTAATAGGGCAAAACATAACAAATACCAATCTGCTTGAGTGTCCTTAAGTGTAAGCTGTCACACTGCCAAATATTTGAGAGCAAGAGCTTATGCAAGGTGAAGGGAAGTATTTTCAGAAAGCAAACGTTAAGACCTGAGAAGAATTTTTGTGGAGACTAGCATAGAAACCAACCGTAGCTGGAAACTGTTAATCAGTTACTTATTCACAGTACTGGTGGAGGATCCTTGGAATGTGATAATGTGCTTGATACCTAAAGGTCAAGGAGACCCCTTGGACCCAGGGTAACTCTATTTTATTTATTTATTTATTTATTTTCCACTCAAAATCTGCAAGGATCTCAAAAAATGTAGCGCAGTCCTGCTTGCTAAAAAGCTGAGTATGTTACTGTAGCACACATGCATGTTCAAAGCTAGGTTATATCCTGCACTTAGCTGCCAGCTGCTTGCACTGCCACATGTCTGACTTGTCAGAGCCATGAGCTGCTGCTGTGCTCCTTTGCTTATCTGCAAAAGAAAATTAGCAGGCAGCTCTAGGGCCTGTACAGGACCTGAGGCCCCCACCTGTGGGGGGTGTGGGCAGGTTCTTACCACCTGTGTGTGGGTGGTGGAAATCTGAGTGCTACTGTGACCTGGTCATTGAAGATCTTCACCGGGGGGGGTGTTATGAATGTGAGAAAAGCCCTTACCTTGATGCTGGAGGGAGAGCAAGTCAGAGTAGGAGTAACTGGTTGGTTTGTGGGGTTGAGGGAAGGAAAGATCTGTGGTGACTTGGAGAAATGGCAGAATGCTGTGAGGTGGAGCAAGATTTGTGTTCCACTTGGGTTCTGCTTATATCAGGAATACCTGTGGGAGAGAGAAACAACACTTAAAATATAAAGATGGGCCCCAAAGCATTCAGACAGTGATTTTGACTGATGGCACTGTAACCTGTTAAAGTTGTCAGTCAGTACAAATGGAAGACTAGGAATCAATTGGATTGAGGAATGAAATAAAGCTACAGTGATATTGTGTAAATCTGTGCTGCAGGAAGACTTAATTGGACAATGTCAAAAGGGGTTAAGTAGAGCTAGAGAAATTTCTGTGAGGGAAATACTCAGTGGCTTTCTACTGGAAGACATGTACTTGTTAAGGAAATGCCTTTTCTAGGACATGAATCTTCAGTGGAAATACAGCACGGACCTGCAAAATAGCAAATGTTGTGGGAAAAGTTACTAGTAGGATCATAAATTCAGTTATTTTCTTATGATAACTGAAGTGAGGGGAAAAATGGAAATTAGGACACACAAAGTTTAGTACTTACCTGAGGAACCACCTTCTTACAAAAGATTTAATAAGTGAGACTCATTACTAAGCACTTCGTAAGATTTCAAAATAGAGTGAATAAATCAATGGATTGCAGAGCTTTTCACAACTGTTAAACACAGACATTCATCCTCCCACTTGGAATCCCTTAAATGTAGTCTACTGAATGCTGAGAAAACACATCAGAGCAGGAAATAGTTCTTATCTATTTTTCCAGCAGCCACTCATTTCAGGATACAGATGAAAATAGGGGATGTGTGTTTTGCCTGACTCATGGTGGTAGCTGAGTATTTTAATCAGGAATATTAGAATTATTTAACTTGCATGTGCAGGTGCTGTGAAGGTTTCCAGCACAACTTGGTCTGTGATCCTTCGAAAAATCGCTGACTCAAGCCACAAAGCTTGTGCTTGGAGGACATTGATTGGGTGTAGAGGAACATTATTCATGTCTTTTCTCTCTTCCAATGGCCCATTATCCTCTATATGCAAGATGCAAAGTTATGTTCTGATCAGGAGGGGCTGCTACCTAATACTACGAGGTCTCATATTCTGCTTTTTTACTTAGTGTAGCCACAAGTTGGCAACAGTTTCTCCCAAATTCATCTGCAATACTATGCTGTAAAGGACCTGCCCAGCTTTGCCACTTTCCCTTAGGGGCAAAATGAGGACTGAAACAAGCTTCTGCTCCTGATGGATTCCTGTCAGAGAGGATCTAGAATAGTTCAGGGCAGATGGTGAAGAAAAAAGACATCATATTTTGCTATTCTTTTCTGTCAGGAAGAGTTAAGAAAAAAAAAAAAATCATTTTAAAATCATCTATGAGGAGAAATATTTGAGATTTTTTTCTGAGAGCTGTAGTGCTCACCATGTACTGTATCCCTGCCTCTGTAACAGAACTTGGGTGGGCCACCAGTATATACACCACAGTTTATTTTTCTTCCTTAGGGTACTGAAAAATTTCAACTTTTCTAGGAGTTAAATACAATTGATAACATGAAATTGTAGTGGACTGTGGCAGTCCCTGAGAGTACTGATATCTCCTGCTTAAGATAGTATCTGGGGAGAGGCAGCCACTTCCTGAAATTATATCATCACCACTTTGCCAAGAAGAATGCTTAGGATTAGCATGTGGGGTCAGTTTTCCACATCCCAAAATATGTGTGTGTAACCAAGAAAGCAGCTTGCATGTTTATGTAATTTCTGGCAGGAGATGAGTTGGTCTGATAATCATTCATTGGAAAAGTCATTAAATGATGGATGATACATCTGACTAATTCTTAACGGCAATTTACCTTGTGTATGAAATACACTTATGTATTTTATATCTTCTTATAGTTATGCTGATACACTATTGTCTATTAAGTCAGAGGCTTCATCTCAAGGCCAAGATTATTTAAGCTGGAATGATATCCAGAACTGCATTGACATGGTTAATATGCAAATTCAAGAAGAAAATGAAAGTAAGTAATTCTTCCTATACATTGGCAGCAGAGATGGTAATCTGGTCCTCAGGGCATACATTTCTGTGCTAAATGGCCTTGTACAGACTCTGATCAGTAGAGAAAGCTGTTAAATGATTTTGAATACCTGTTAATCTTCAAACCCACTTGAAGTATTTCTGGTTATGTTGCATCTGGCTCAGATGCATCCTAGGATCCCTACCATCTGCAGCATTACAAATGCTGTGGTTCAGGATACTTGTCAGTACAGTTCAGTATTTGAACTGGATGGTATCACTACAGAGATTTTGCAGAAATTGGAAGCCAAAAGTGTATCGGAGGATAGGGTCAGAAGATAGGTTACACCCCATGTAAAACCATGTTTGGTTAAGTGATTTCCAAGCCCTTGTTCATCACCAGAGTTTGTAGAAAGTGCAGAAGTACAACAGTCTGTCCTGATCTCCTTTCACGTAATTTGATTTCCTATCTGAAAGTTTAATGTGTACTCTCTAATATACATGGTTTGGGAGAGTATTTCTTTCACTTAAGTGTGACTGTATGGCCCTAAAATGTTCATGTTAAATTAAATGTGATCATTTGGGCTTCAGAAGTGCTAAGAGATTGAAGTGTCTGCTGGATATAGATACATTTTCCTTAAAATTTGAGGCTATTAGCTACCCTCTCCTTAATTCCATCAGCACAGTGCACCCTGCTTTGTTTAGCAGTGGTAAGAGAAGAGTCTTATGGAAATACAAAAACTGGTTGTGTTGTTGCTTCTGAATGGGGAGATGCAGGCCTCTTGGATTTTCTGATGCTTATTCAGCTTACCACCTTTTCATACCCTATCCCAGTATGGGATATAAGTGTTTTTTTCAGTGGGAAAAATTACTTTTGTGACTGACTCTCTGCTTCACTGGAGTCATGAATAGGTGAAGAAGGCCTTGAGAAAGATGTTTCTACATTAGCAGTCAGTCTTTAATGGTGAGAATGCTTTGCAATGTAATTTCAGTGGAACAGGCTTCTACCCAGAAATCATTAATAGGACAGAGAGGGCATGAAGAAGGCTGGCATTGCTTTCTGTAAACAAGCCTACATGCCTGCCCATTCCTACTGTAGCCTTCATGTGGGCATGGATCTCAGACCCACCAGCTGTGGATGGCGTGACAGAAACATGGTGAGAGATAATCAGTTGCCAGTGGAGGATGTCATCTCTCACAGATCATGAGGAGCCCTTGGCCAGTGCCCTTGTGGGGCAGCTTGACTTTTGGTCAAAATCTCCTTAATCAGTGCATCTCCACTCTGTTTTGGAGAGGGAATATATTGTCGCTTTAAATGAGAATAGTCTTGACAACTGAAGAAAATGAGTCAGAGGTTTTATTAAGAACATTGTGTGATGTGGCTGTAGTCAGTGTCCACAGGTCTGAACAAAATCAAGCTGATCTCATAAGATCAGCATTGTCAGTTTGATTGGAGGGGGGGTGAAGTTTAAAGAAATGAGGTTAAGGTTCAACATAGTGTTGTAACTCATAGGTTAGTATGTACATAACCTCTGAAATTAGGGTTTCAAGAGGTATAATTCCCTGTCACTTAACAAGTCTTGAGTCTATACACTTGCATGTCCAGCCAGTGTATTGGGACGCACATAGTTACAGTGTCCAGTATTTCTTTAAGCTTCTCAGAGCTCTTTGTGCCCTGCTAGAAAAGTCGATTTTCCTTTTTTTTTTTTTTTTTTCCTGTTTTTTTTTGTTTGTTTGTTTTTGTTTGTTTTTTTTTTTTTTTTGTTAAGGGTAAAAATGTTCTGTGGATAGATAAGTTCAGTGAAATGAATAAGGGTGGCAGAAAGGAAATCTGTAGAAGTCAATATCTTCACCCAAGTAACTGAAGAAAATGATTTTAAATCAGTTGCTGCTGCTGCCTCTGCTTCTTTTTACTTGATTTTTCTTTTCTATGTGTTACTGCTTTGTTTGTATCTGTTATGTGATAAGCTGTATCTCTTTGACAACTATGCTCGTAATAAAATTTCTGTTTCATAGGAATTATTGCAATTGACCACATTAATGAAGCAATAGACCAAGGAAATGCTGAAAAAACTCTAGAAGCTCTACTGATGCCCACAGCCAAGCTGCAAAATGTGAGACCAGAAAATGCAAAGCATTACCAGGATGTTCTGCATCACGCCAAAACACAGAAACGCAAGGTTAGAGCTGTTGCCTCCTGTCAGAACTGGAATGCCAATTCTTTTTATTTATGTGTGTTCTTCTCCTATTCTTGCAGTGTTTGGATTAGTTGTATGAATGATTGTAAATAAGCCAGAGACAAGAAACAAGCACCGAGCACTTTTCCTCTATAGCTTATTCTGATAGTTACAGGAGATTAATTATCATTTAATTAACAGTAAGATTCATTCTGTATCTGCTATGTATTTGTGTAAGGATCTAGTTACTAAAGATAACTAGGCAGGTAGTTATAATATAGATGAGAATTGAGGCTTCTGCTAGAAGAGTACTCAGTCATGCTGAGGAGAGTACTTTCTCTGGGAGCTCTTTTGCTGAGGAACCTCAGTTGCTGAAATCTGACAGTCTGTAGTAGTGGTGTTTCTCTTCTGCCCTTGTGCAACAACACGCCTGCCATCTTGTACATGCCTTCAGCTTCAGCCAATCTCAGCAGGATGCTGGTATCGACTTACTCAAAAGCAGTGCTCTGGTTGTCATCACAGCTTAGGGAAGTATAAACACAGAACAGCCTAACAACTTGCAGGATTTGACTGAAGGAAACATTAGCTAAAGCTCATAGCCCAGTACATAAAATATTCCCAGTGTTTCAAGAAGATGCCTAAAATTCACGTAATACATTCCTAACATCAGCTGGAAAAAATCCATGCACAATGGCTTGTAGAAACACCTCCCAGCTATTTTGCCACCTTACCTGCTGTACCTGCTATGAAAATTTGTGTTTCTATCATCCATTGGCAGAGCTTTTGAACTGGGTGTTGCAGTCTTGCTTGGGTTCTCTCATAACGTCAGGTTTCACTGATTATTTGATGCTGAAAAGTCTCCTCCCTTGATGTGTGCTGGTTGTTTTGTTTATAGTCCTTTGACAAATACTTAAAACATCAGTTTTTATATGTAATGATTTATTTTAAATAAACCAAACAATTCTGTTTAGGGAGAGAGTAAGGCTCAGTACTGTGTATGTTCCCAAAATAAATATTCAGATGCATTAATTGACTACTCTAACTGCTGAATAAGAATATGGATATCACCTTCCTTAAGATACGAGTTAGATTGAACTTCAAAAATAATCAAAACAGAATTGAAAAGGCTGTGCAATAAACTCCAGTCATTATCAGCCCTTTACTTTTTGATCCCTGTTTATAATGCAGATTGGTCTTTAGCTGTATTTAACATGTTTTAAGAGAGAGCTGTGGCATATGGGAGTACTTGATTTATAACAGTTAGATAGATTTGACTGTGAACTTCCTGTATTCCAGTGTCTGGAAAACAGATGGATTGAAACTGCTGGTTTGTTCTGACCATGCCTTTGTCACGTCCCCCTGGCTGAAGTGGCCTCATCTGTGTAGAATCTAGTTCCTATAGCAGCTAGATGACACCTACTTGCTCATCGTTGGAAAATACAAACATGGAATTCATTTATTCCTGGATTATTTAAAAGCTGTAGTTAAATGGTGTTCTTGTGCATGTTAAAGGAATGACACAATTTAAAATAAATTAGGAGTCAGGAGAAACTGAACAGGTAGAGCCTCACCGGACTGCAGATTTCTTGGAGGCACTTCCCATTTTCTAATGCAAGTGACTTCAATTTTTAAGTTTCTCACAATACTATTATCAAGGGCTTCTTATTTGTTTTACACAGTTAGTTATAGATGTCCACTAATCACTCAGCTTATTTTGTAGGATCTTATACTCTGCATTTGTAGGTCTTGAGCTTCTGTAAATGTGAAGATAACCATTTACTTTACTAACATGGACAATTAATCACAGCTTGCTTCAGTTCTTGTAACACTAATTGTTTCCTGTGAGGATGTGGAAATATAGAGGATACTACAAAATAGCTTTCCTGTTTTGCTTACCAAGCAAGAATAAAGCATGCCTGGATTCACAGTGATAAGGCTTAGCTTCCAGCAGTCCTTGTGGGCTGTAGGAGTGCAGGTGCTGACACAGTGGAAGAACAAGTCTACAGAGCAAAGCTGGTTAAGCAGCCTTAAAGGAGATGCTTCCTTGGAAGCATGTCAAGTTCTGCTTTTAAGGCTGTAGGTGTTGCTGTACTTCCAAACTAATGGAACTGCAACTCCTTATTTCTATTATCCAGGGCAGTATTTGCTCTTAGCTGTGTGCCATAATACTTCTCCAATGCTCTGTAGCCCATGGGCACCCAGTGCTTTTACTCGTTCCTATTCCCCCTGTATCAAAACCTCATATTCACATTAATCCTGCAGTGATTGTGGGCACAAAGAACATATAAAGTGTTCCAAGTCAGGAATGGGCTTTAAAAGTGCTGTTCAGTTATGGTTTCCTCTCTTATTCAGAATCTGTGGTGACTAATATTGTAGTGTCTTCTCTGTGGCCATTAATGTGATCTTCTCAGAAGGAAGCTCTCAGCTGCTTCCCTGAATCTCGGTAGATTAACCAGACATCATGCCACACAATAAAATTATGGAGCTGGAGAAGTATATTTGAGGATGCTTCTTGTGTGGTGTTTGGGAGAAGTAAATTTCACTGAGATCATGATTTAACAACCTTAGAATTTTTTTTAGGTTTAATTGTCAAATGTGGGGTTTATTGCTACCTGGGTTAGTACTACATAAAGTCATAATTCTGATAATATAAATATAGAATAAAATTCATGTTTCTCTGGATATTTTAACCATTGTTAGGTATATATTGGATTGACTTCGTATTTTTGACATTAGAAAATAAAGGAAAGGATCGAGACAGCTGTTTAAGCTGCTAAGGCATAAAGCTATTAGATAAAAAGAATACAAATTATCTGTGTTGTAGTAGTAATAGTTGATATGATGAATAATAAGAATAATATTGCTTGGTACAAAGCAAATAGCAAAGATGGTAAGGATCAAAAGGCTGACTTTCACATACCAGAACCACTCGTGAGTCTTGAGTGTTCGTATAATTGAAATATAGCAGAAAATGATGATTGCAAGAGGCATTAAGAATCCAAAGATAGCTAAGGAAACATAGTAGTAGAACTGGAAGGAAGATATACTTTCGCAGGCACTGTGCACATCATGGCAGGTATAAATGCCCAGTTGCTTCACATAATAGCTTTGCTGCATTATGCAGAGTGGGAGCATGTACAAAAAGACGATGGTCCACACAGTGGCACAGACAGCAATGGCGTAGGTGCGTTTTGGCAGGCTCTTGTAGGTGAAAGGGTGAACGATGGCCACGTAGCGACTGACACTGATGCATGTGAGCAGCAGAATGGAGCAGTACATGTTGCCATAAAATACCACAGTTGTAGTTCGACACATAATTTCTCCGAAAATCCAGTTGTTCTTGTTGATATGGTATGCTATTTTGAATGGCAGCATGATGCAGAAGAGCAGATCCGAAACTGCCAAGTTTGTGTAGAGGATGGCAGTGCACACAGACCGGATCCTGAAGAGCAGCATCCACAAAATGATAGCGTTGGATGGTACACCCAGTAAAACAGCGCTGAGGTAGACAGTGGGTATTAGCTTGGTGCTCAGAGAACTAGTCAGGTATTCCAACGTGGTGTTGTTCACTTCTGTTAAAGTGGAGTCATTGTACTTCTTCACAGAGCTTTTGTTTTCCTTGATATGGATTGTCTTTGTCTCCCCTTCTATAACATGAGGTGGGATGTAATCATAGTCTCTTGGTGAAATTCCACGGAAAGTCTTGATAAGAGACACTGTTTTAATTGCAGAATCATTCAGCGAAGACTCTAAAGTTCAAAACAAGAAAAAAAGTTAAAATAGTTAAAATAGGTGAACTGATGGGTTGGGAATATAATTCGCTTTCAAGGGAAAAAATAACCTGTGTTTAGAAAGTTTGGTGGTGCTCCCCATTGCTTGGCTGTTCAACTGCTCATGAACAATCTTTATTTATTTGTAATTTCGAACCCAACTTTGAAAATTCATTGTGAATGTAATGCTAAATTGGCTTTTCCTGCTCATGAGGTGCCTTCAGTCATCCTTATCAAAGTTGTCCAACACCAGTTTAAAGCTTACCTTGTAGGATTGTTGGGTTTGGGTTTTTTTGTTTTGTTTTTTTGTTGTTTTGTTTTTTTGTTTTTGCAAGGTGGTAGCAGTATTGGTTATTTGTTATATAAGAAGCAAATTTGGTCTAGACTTGATGAGAATTTCCAAGCAACAGCAGTTCTGTCCTTGTCACTTAGTGAATGGAATACATGACTGGAGAAGATGGAAAGAGCACAGGCTGGAAATTTCAAATTTGAAAATAATTCTAAAAATAATTTTGGTCTCACGTACCAAATTAAGGTTACGTTCCTGCATTGGATTCTGACTAAGGCAAAACTAAGACCTTTCAGCACCTTGTACGTGAGGAATGATGATTCCAAAAGCTGAATGCGAACATTTACGCTGATGTTAGATCAAGCTCACTGGAAGGTGAATAAAATTTCTCATGTACCAGGAATATTTTTTCAATCAGTAAATATCAGTGATTTGTGGGCAAAGCTAGTGATGCTGGTTACTCCTACTGATGCGTGTTCATCAGTGCTCATTAGAGAACTTTGTAAAGGCACCTACATTTCCTACTGAAGTAGGAATGTTTTCCACACGTGGTCTGAAAGTATTTTATTTTGCAGAATAACTGTTGCAGAATGAACAGCTGCATGAAGAATTCTTGCATTAAAAACAAATAGCCGTGGCTGTGTTAATGCCAAAAGACTTCACGCAAGGCACAGAGCATGGACCTTGAAACTGGAATTTGGAAGCAAATTGAAATTTGGATGAAAACCTGGGGGTGCTTCCAGATTGAAACAAAACACGGAAAATAGCTTTATTCGGACTCAGTGCTATGAATCTGGCAGTTTCTTGGTAGAGCATTTAGAAGTCATAATTAGTACACCTCCATCCCTTTTAGTAATCTTTTGGGTGATTAATCAAAAAATAATTTTAGACGCCATTTAAAAGATAGGTACAAGTATGCATTTCTGTTTTTATACAAAATGTAGTTTTTAAAATAGCTTCATTTGAAAGCAGCTATCATTTTAGTGAATTAAAAAGCAACGAGGCTTACAGTTCAGTCATTTCAATGTTTCTTTTTGTCACGACAATTCTCAGAAAATTTCGTTCTAATAATGTAGTCTGAGGCTGCAGTTCTGTTGAACTTTTCAAAGTGGAAGGAACAAGACGGTACAGGTTAAAGAGTATCATCTCACTACAGAAACATGAGATATGTTTTTCAGGAAGGAAAGAATGATCCCTCAGGTAAAAACCCCTTACTGGAAATGACTGGGGAAAGAGAAAGGTAGTCCAAGGTATCACTGAAATGGAATGAAGTTCTGCCTAAAGTGAAACGTGCTGGAGTATAGCAAAATGCAATGGTGTGTGCACAGCCCATTAAAGCCAGTAAAGCACCAGTGTTATCAGAAAGCAAATGTTATCATCTAAAATAGAAAGTTGATACAGAAAGGAGGACTGACCTGTTGTAAGAGTTGATGTTAGAGAGAGCAGTCCAGTGAAAACCAGAATCTTCATTGTAGTTTTCTAAATCCAGATACGGAAAAAAAAAAAAAAAAAAAAAAAAAAAAAAAAAGGCAACGCAGTTCTAGTTCATCTCAGAGGTGTTGGGGGTGATTTTCTTCCCTCTGTAAGGCACTAAGGCACAACTGATCTGTCCTCCAGAAGCATCCTGTAGGCATGAGATTTATGGCAAGGAGCTAGTTTGTTCTTTGTCTACTACAGCAAGAGGGTGTGACGTATCCAAATATGCACACATGACTCAGTTTCAGCCTCTGCCCAACACAGAGATTAAATTGCTTTACAGCAGCAGTTTAACTCCTAATTTACCACAGCCCTGAACATGATGGCAGTGGAAGGAAAGGGAAGTTCAGCTAGAATTTCTATGTACAAGTGTTCAGGGAAAAAGGTACCTTCTGGAAAACTGTTTACTAAACACTCAGACGTCACACCCCTGGACCAGAAATTCTGTACTGCTGAGCTCTGTATGCTTCTTGGGGAGAGGCCAGAAGTGGGGAAGAATGTGGTGATCGTGGTTTAGAAAATGCAGAGGTGAAAGTAAACCTCAGGGATACACATATGCCTTAAGACAGTGTTGCTGTGCTTCAGCTCCTCTGCATCCACCTAACAACCAGCTGTGGCTGCATCCCAGCCCAGCTGCCTGCTCTATTCAGGCCATTTTACCCCCTTTTGCAGCCTCTCATGTTTTACCTCATTTGCTGTTCTGTTGATCCCTTCCTGTTCCTCTGCCTGTGTGGGTGTTTTCTGTTGTTTTTTTAAATTCACTTCCATACTCCCCTCCCACCACTCCCACCTAAGCCAAGAAACAGTGGCTTGCTTCCAGCAGACAAAATTATTGTGAGTTCTGGTCTAGCTTCCAAGCTAGTGGCAAGGCTCAGCATAAACAGGGCTTGGCTCCAGAACAAAATCTTTATCTGTTTTTGTATTTAATGTGCTGAAACTGAACACCAGATAAGAAATTCTTCTCAGTTTCGCAATTCTTTGCTATAAATTCAGTCATGGTTTGGGAATTGAGTAAATGCACACTCAAAGATTAACTCCAGCTTTCTACTACGCCTGTGTGCATCCACTGTCATGCTATTGCCTAATACTACTTGACTTTATTTAGATATTCTAGTGTATGTTTACACAGAGGATTGAAACAGAGGTGTTTTTGTGCCATATTTTACCCTATTTTCTTTGCAATTTCTATGGATAATATATTTCTTGGATTTTTGACCTAGAGTTTGTCTGTATGACAGTAATATCCACTGTGAAGATGGTTCCAGGAGCTGTTTGACTTTGTTTTCTCTTTCTGGCTTTTCTTTTCCAATGTATTTATGTATGCATGTATATATTCCCATATTTTGTTTGAACCAGTACGTTGCTGTTTCTGTCATCATCAGACTCTTTTAGGTCTCTCACACTTACTGCATCTGTGGACAGAACCTGGTGCAGCCCAGAGCTTCACATGGTCCCACCTGTGCATCCCTCGTGCTGGCAGTTTTTGTTGCAATCTTGTACCTGTGGCTGTTTAAGCTGTTAATGCCTGCATTCTTCCAGACGTAGTTCTGTCCATTGTAGGCGTAGGCTGGAAGTAGCAGAAGGATGAGGGTTATCTTGTAGGAAGCACCCTCTCTTTTAGTTTGGGCATGTTCAAGAGGCGTCTGGATAAGGAGCTACGGTTTAGTGGTTTGCTGTAGCTATGGTAATGGAATGGTGGTTGTACTAGATGATCTTGTAGGTCCTTTCCAACCTTATGATTCTATGGAGTCATCATGCAGGGTCAGGTTGTAGAAAGTGAGACCACTTTGTGCCACTCAGCTCCTGAAACCTTTGCTAAACCTGAGCTGGCTTTTAATGCCAGCTTTTGCCAGCATTTTGTTTTGTAGCCTGTACTCACACACTCGTCTCGAACAAGAGATTTAGAAAGAGAACCAAGTTCCTATGTGCTGCTGGTGCTACTATCACAGGGTAGGCTGATATTTGCATTTATTTAATGCTTCAGTTACTTCACTTATGGGTTACGGAAATGGAGATATTTGCAGCTCTATTTACAATTTCTATTCGTCTAGCAGGATGGAGTCTTCTATGTGTGAAAGCTTTGAAAACTTCTGTTTGAGCAGCAGTTTAATCTACTTAGCAAATGGAATATGAGCTTGTTTTACTATTCATTTTAAGTGGTCCAATTACTTTTAGTGCTTGAGGGCTTTGCGAGGGGAGTTTGTGTGTTAGCTCTGTCAGTATGTTCAAGTACTATTTTAAATTCATTTTTGTAAGGCTTTTCTCTATCCATTTTCCAGGAAACCCAAGATGAATCAGCTGTTCTGTGGCTGGATGAAATACAAAAGGGAATCAGTGATGCCAATAACAATATGAAAGAGGCTGCAATCTGTAAGCATTAAGCTTTATCTGTATTGTTCTTGTTCTTGGTCTTGAAAAACTGAAGTTGATTTTTTTTCCTCTTCGGGGAAGTGTGGCAACCTTCTAAATACGGTGAAAGAAACAAATGAATATTCTTTGTCTTACTGAATTTAGGATGATTTATGTCTGCAGGGTTATTGCTGGCTTTATCTGTGGTTACTCAGGTTAATAGGTCCAACATTTCCATTGTCAGTGTACTTTCAGGTAACTGTTAGAACAGAAGGAAATGAGGATGGGTGATGTGTTCAAGAGCTTATTTTGCTTCTATAAGACTAAAACCTTGATGTATGTTGCTATCAGAATTTGCTATTTCAGAATTTGCTCTAAAAACTTATTTCTATATAATGCCTTTTATTAAGTGCTAACAAATAAAGATTAGGAACACATACTTCAAAATACTTTAAATGAACATATGTTTAAAAGTACTTAAATACATACACTTTAAAATACCTAACAAGTATCTAAAAGGAATAAAAAAGAGCACTCAGGCTTTTTGGAGTTGAGTATGTTCTTCCAGCCTTTGAAAAGGAGGAAATGTGTAGGAAAAAATGCTGAGGTGCATTCTGTCAGTGCATTGTATACAAGATGAACTGAATGCCTTCTGTAAGTGTAATATAACTTAATTTTGGTAAAGTAGTTGTAGTGCATAATTACTTTGGGCTGACATAGACCTGATGAGGTTTCAAGCTTGCGATTCAGGCCTGGGTCACCTCCTGCTTGAATTGGATCCAGTGGGAGATGGAATGAGAATGCGCCACCTTCTTTTGCACCCTGAGATGTTAAGTACATCTGCAGTATTCAGCCTTCATTAATGCAGTGCTGTCATTTGTTTACTTATAGGCAGGCAGGCTGTGTCAGTATTAGTGCTTTGAAAGTTGTGGGTGGAACAAAGCAAGCATGGCCAGCTATTACAGCATTGAACCTCCTATCTGCTATAGAAACAGCCAATGTAATGTTACTATTTTTGATCCGCTGTCCTAATTCAAGCGGTGAATTGGGATGTTGACGAGATGTACTGAAGATACTTAACATCAGTTACACATCTAATAAAAGCATCTGGATTGTGTTTGCTGGGACAGGGTCTGATGCAGGGTTTTCAGTAGAGCTGATACCCACTTTTTCCACAAAAGAAGGTTCCTTTCAGTGCTACCCAGAGGCTGAGAAAGCCAGAGGAAACATCTGGGCACAGGGAAGGGAAGGAAATGCATAGCTTGTAAACAGATGTGAGCTAAAGAATGACTTGAAAACATGCCTGTTTGTGTCTACTGCTGTAAGAACGTTAAAATAGATCACATAAATTGCATACAGAAATCGGTGTGGTGTTATCTGTATATCAGTACCATGTGATATTGCAAATAATAGCCATGGCTCAGCTACCAGTTGTTTCAGTGAAGTTTTCCTATGTGTAATCCATGCCAGTTTTCATGGTAAACACATAACTTTTCGTAATCTAGTATGATCAGTAGAACTGTTTTAACAAGTCCCTGTTGGAAAGAAGTACTAGAATCCTGTGCTCTGCCCTCCAGGCCGAAATGAAGCAGTGTCTGAATAGCACATTCATCAGAAGTGCTCTAGGATTTTGAAACTAAAAACTGAGATTTCCCCACGGCACAGAACCTGATCCTTGCTGTAACAAATGCATCCTGTTTCGGGAAGTTTGCATGTTCTGTTCACATAGTCTAAACTTAGAAAGCTCAGCTCAGTCGGTACTTGGAAATGAACTTTTATTTTTAACTACCTCTGAGAATTTGTTTTTGAAAGGCAAACAACCCCTACCCCTGCCCCTACAAACTTGTGTACAGATGTGAAGGCAGTGTAAGTCTTGTTTATGTTTCACTCTGGACTAAGGTTTTCTTGAGATTTCTGCAGTAATGGCAACAGCAATTGCATAAAAGACAATGACACTGAAGAAGTTTTGAACACTCCCCAAGTTATTGTAGTGCTTTAAATAAGCATTTAGTACTATAGCATTAAAACTTTATGAACTGTCCTGCCATTAGAAGATTCTATCTTTGTTTAGGAAGACCTGTTCAGTAAAACACTTCCTAATTCCTTGTGGTGTTTGCTGTGCAATTTGCATCATCTTACTTTGTGTCTCAAATCATTTCACCCATTGTAGTCATTGTCCAAGAGGAGTCCAAATGAGGTTGGCCAAATACTATCTGTAGTATGACAGCTTTCAGGAAGAGATATCAGCGCCGACCTTCAGCTTTGGATGGGAAGGGGCTGTCTGTTGAAGTAGTGCCTGTCTTGGAAAAGCTGTGCTGTAGAAGGGAGCTGATCTTTGGCCCCATTGAGAGCTCAGGCTTATCACAGCGGGCAGCTGCATCTTTGTGTGTATTTGCTGCTTGAAGAAAGGATGGGTGCAGAAGTGCCCTTTGCTGTGCTGACCTGCTGGAAGAGCAGGTCACCGCACTGCCCGATTATGATGGCTAAAGCTCAAATAACTTGTAATGCTACTAAACTATGTGGGCCTTAATCAAAGCAGCAGCAGCAGAGTTAACTGTTCATTTCTATTGAATTGATATTTTCTCCACACTGTTCTTTCCTTATGCTTTCCTGCTAACATAAAGGCATGATTAGTTACAAGATGAGAAAAAGCTGGGTAACAGGGGATCTGCAGAAATAATGGTAATCTGGGTTGCATGTACTTTTGCATTTTCCAGCACCTCCAAACAAAAAACAAAAATATTCTTTTCGTGGTGACCAATGCTGAGAAGGTGGATGGGAACATATATGACTATGGCTGAGCCACCTTGGCCAGCAGCACTATTGCTGCTTTTAATGTACTGCTTCCCTAATTCCTCACTGCTGGGACTGTATGCCTGGGCACTGTCATAGCACGGTTGGGCATGATTTACAACAGCCTTCTGGGGGAAGCATGTGTTTGGCATAGGACTGCTCTTTTGAAGCACAAAAACATAGCAGGATGTCGTTTGGTGGAGGTCCAGATGGTAGTGGTGTTGTATGCTCATTTGTTTCTCAGCTGGCTTCCACGTTCTGTGGAGGCGGATCTGTTTCTGTTCAGACAAAGCTGAGTATAATCATTCCACTTCAGTCAAACCAGCCACCAAGGAAAACTGTTTTTTGCTGAGATGCTGTCCTGCTAGCTCAGTCCCACAGAGTGCCTCCTGCATGTAAGCCAGGTCTTACATCTGCCATTGAGCATGTTTTGTCAGCTCTAGGTGGAAAAACATGCGTAGGTCAAGCAATGAGAGGGAGACCTTTTTTGGAGAGTGAACCCTTTTTATCTTGGTGCAGGAACACAGAAAGTAAAGTGTTTGGTGCTGCGGTGTGGAGGGCAGAGTGGGCTGCATCCACTTAACTGGTGTATAATATATGTCATTCCAGCTGTTTACTTGTTCCTCTATGTATGCACCTTGAACTTAGATGTAAAGAAATACTGTTTAAGGTCAGAGGAGTATTTTCTAAGCAGTGCCACATGTGCCGATAGTGTGTAAGGCCTTTCAGAGTGTTGTGTGCTGCTATGAGCTGTAGGAGTAGAAGTTTCATTTTCTCTGGTGATGGTAGGACTTGCACAAAGAAAAGGATGTTTGGGAAACCCTGAGTTGAATCATATGGGTAACTTAGTGTACTTGAAAGTTAGAACATGTCTCACAGTATTGCTTTTGTGTGCCCTGAGAGCAAGAGCAGCATCACTGACAAACTCAGCAGCACAAGCTTGCTGCATCAGTGTGGGACCAGCTTCCAGTTTGAAGGGTGAGGAACACTTGCTTCAGAATCCTGACTATGATGCTGCTGCAATATTGCAAAACTTTGCTCAAGACAATTGGAATTTATTCCAATTTTCCTGGCAAAATTGAATCATTGTAACACAATGATCCCCTGCATCTCTGTCAGGTTCCTGAGTGATCTGGTGCCTGCTGGGCAGGCTGGATGAGGAGCACCTCTCAGACCTTGTCCTGATGTCAGCTGCTGTTCTGCTGGGTGGGCATCAGCTCTGCCCTCACAGCTCTCAGTCACGCTGTGGCAGCATTCCTGCCTCCTGGAAAGCTGTTCTCTGTAATACTCTTCCCTATAAGCATGATAGAGGCAGTAAAAAGGTGAAGCACTATGCATGGCATGCTGGCTGTGTGTACCAGCATAGTACTCCATTGTATCAGAGTTGCTAGAGGATAGAACTGTGGGTGTGTAATGTATAAAACAATTTTCTGTTTTTATTTTTCCCTAGTGGCTGTTGGGATTTCAGTGATTAACAAGAGCTTGGAGAAAGGTGATTCACAGCCAATCCTGATGACGCTGCAGTCCAAGTTTGGTTTACGAGTTGTTTCAGAATGTGCTGAAATTTATTTCAAGAACCTCTCGGAAGCCCAAAAGCTGAAAGCTAAAGATGGTAAAAATTGTCCTAAATAGGACAGTTTGGTATTTGCTTGTCACTGAGGCAACTGGGAAACTGACATAATAGACATAAAATAACTGTAAATGAAGGGGGGTTGGCTGCTAATTTTTTAAATGCATTGAGAAATGCTGTACTTGCCAGAGTACTTTTAACATGATGGTGAACTGTTGTATGCATCATCCAGAGCACAATGTGTGCTGGGGGAATAAGTCTAGTTACAACTAGAGTCTATCTAAAATCAAGCTAACCTTTGAGAGAATTCAGAGAATATTCTCTTTGACTGTCAGTAGTCCATCCCATCAGAAAATCACATTACTATCTGATTTTGTCAGCAGACAAGGGAAAGTGTTAGACTGCATGTTCCAGCCTTAAGGGCTACTGTGAAAGGTCAGGCTCTGCTGGAGTGTCCGTAGTCCAATTATGGACAGTGTAGTTTAACAGAGAAACAAGTATCTGCAACATGAGTTTGCAGATGGCTTTTTGCACAATTGACCTTATCAGCTGTACTTTGGAGCCTTTTGTTCATGAGGAAATGAGGTTTTTCCTGCTTTTCAGGATGCAGCCTTGTTTATCAAAGGCAGTGATGTGGACACAGGAAATCTGTGGTGGGAGCTCACTTGTCAATAAGGTCCAGCATCTGGCCAGAAGATGGCAAAAATGTTTTCTTAGAAGCAGTCTGCATTTTTTCTGGGAGGTGATGGGAGACATGGCATGTGTTGCTTCAGCATTAAGCTCAAAAACAAAATGTGCTGAGTTAGTGAAGTCAACAGTGGTTTTGTACAAACCTCACAGATACTTTGTTCTAAAATAATGATGTTGTTCCATGTAATGAGATAATTTGAAACATCCTTATCTAGAGACTTTGAATGTAAAATGGCTCTGTAGCTAAATGTGGAGATGAGGAGTGGGTACAGAAAGCTGTAAATTATCAGTGTAATGGAACATATCTGATAACAGCATGTATTGCTTTCAGATTCTAATGAAAGCCCGTGGATTAAACTCATAATGAAAAATATGTATAGTTACTATTACAATGTGGAAACTGAGGAAGGTACCTGTGCTGTCCCTGAAGGAGTTGTACCAAAAACGTCCTGGTTAACTGGTGAAGAAATCCAGGTAGGTGGCTAGAATGTTTACTTTGATTGCAAGTTAGTAAAGCATACTTGAGGGACAGGCAACAAGACATGGCAGTATCAAGGGAATAGGCTGTACTGGGTGAGACTGAAGATCATTTTAGTGCAGTATCTGCTTCTGACAACAGCAGCATCTTCAGTCAAAGATGACTGTGATTGCAGTCTCCTGCAATGCTAGCAAAGTGCATAGGTTGCTCTGAAAGTAATGCCTCCTGTTGATTTCTGTGGAAACTACAACAGATATAAGGAGTACAGTAATACTGTTTGGTGATGAAAATCCTCAACTACAAAAGAACTTCAACACAATCACCACCATTAGCTAAGCATTTTTGCCAGCAGCGAATAAGAACCTGCATGCCATGCTTCTTAAAAATAAAAATAAAAAAAATCTGCAACATTAGAGGTGAACCACTGTTTAATAGCTGCTATGACTGCATCACTGTTAGGAAAGTGTTGCCCCTGAAGTCCATCTTCCATCTCTTTGGGCCAAAAAAAGTCAGAGGATGCCAAATCTGGGCGATATGGTAGGAGTGGTAACATAATCCAGCCAAGCATGTCAGTGTGCTCCACCATCTTCAGACTGGCATGGAGCCTGGTGTTGCTGTGTTGCAAAAGCAAGGTTGTCCTCTCTGGCTTGACTCTGCAAGTTCGAGCCTTCAGCTTTGTCAGCATTGTGATGTATTGGTTGAAATTGATGGTTTGTCTGTGCTCCAGAAAATCTAGAAGGACCACATCTTTCCTATTCCAAACAACAGTGCACATCACTTTACCTGCTGAGGGCTGCATCTTTAGCCTTTTCTTCAATGGGAAATTCACGTTACCACTCCATGAATTGCTATTTTGACTCTGACTCATAGTGGTAACACCACTGCTTCTAATTAGATGGTCAAATCCTGGCAAAGATGCATACAGTATTCTTTCTGTTTGTGTGTGAACATTTGTGGGAGCCCCTTCTTGCAAACTGTGAAATATTCCAATATTGCCACTACCATTTTCCACATGTTGAAGCCAATATTCATTTCTGTCATAGGTTGACTTAAAATCTACCTGCACCCATGACAGGGGTATAGACGGCCTGCAGGGCCGCTATCCCAAAAGGAAAAGGGGAAAAGGAAAAAAATACAGCGGCAACGATCTAAGGAGGCACACTTATTTACTAAATACTATATCGGAATACAGAATAACACAATATAATACAATATAATTGGAATTAAGGCTAATGAATCAAGTAAAATAAGAGAGAGTGAGTCCCGAAACCGAGAGGCCTACTGCAACTCTAGGCGAAACGGCTGGAACGCTTCCACACGGCTCCCCCATGGCTGGCAGGATCCAAGAGAGCGAGTCCAGCACTGAAGTGAGATTATATAGAGTCCGTGTCATATGACTGACCGTGGTGTTCTCTGGGACATTCAGTCTTCTTTTGTGAGCAGCAGATTCGTCAAAATTATCTATGCTTAACATGATGTTATGATGTGGAATACTGATAGCAAAATTACAAAATTGCAAAACCATGACATTCCACCCCTTATTCTACATCATTACATTATGCTTATTACACACACACTTTTATATATATATACTTTCAGAACACCCTTATAACCATTCACATTGATTAAAATATAGGGGAAAGTTGAGTGGAATCATATGTGATGAACACCTCCAGGGAGGTGTTTGAGTCACCGTCCCTGGGCGTGTTTAATACCCATTTGGATATGGTGCTCGGGGACATGATTTAGCAGAGGGTTGTTAGAGTTAGGGTACTCTGGTTAGGCTGTGGTTGGACTTGATCTTGAATGTCTTTTCCAATTCGAGCAATTATGATTCTATGATTCTGTAAGCCATACAGATAGAGAGAACACAGACCAGATTTCAGAATTGTTTTAGCTTTGACAAGGTTTTCTTGCTTACCTCCTTTTAAATGACCTTTTTCTGTGATTGCTTAACAGAACATTGTTGGGCAAGTTACAGCAGACTACAATCGGAAGCAGTTGTGGCTTGCTAATGAAAGTCTGATTGTTCAGCTGCAAGCCCAAGCAAGGGGATTCTTAGTCAGAAGGAATTTTCAGGACAGAAAAGCATTCCTTCGAAACCAGGAACCATCTGCTATCAAAATACAGGTATTGTACTGGAGCAAGAAAGTTCTAGCTTGGGTCACTTTGTGCATGTGACAATTTAAGTGGCTGATCACTGCTGACAGTATTGACTCAATCTCTTTTCCTTAGCAGCAATAGTCTTCTGCTTGTGCATTCCCATCGTAGTTGGAGTGTCCATGCTTCTAAGTAGCAAATCTCCAGTTTTCAAAGAGTAGATCATACCCACCTGCTGACTAAACTGTTTCAGTGGAAGAACTTTAAACACATAGCCCTGGCTTTATTCTGAGGTGCTTAAATCTTGTGTGGTATACCTAGCTATGCACAGGACAAAATCAGGAGCTTCACTGAGTATCTATGCAAAAATTCCTTTGGCAAAGCTTGACTTGAGAAATGCATTCCTTTCTACACTATCCAAACTTGTAAGCAGTTTCCCTGTGCTCCATGAAGTTATAACTGGGTAGGGAGTGGCCAGTCTGGAGCCCCCAGTGCAAGAAAGAAAGAGAGGGTCCAGAAGAGGGCCACAAAGATAATCAGATGGCTGGAGCACGTCTCCTATGAAGACAGGCTGAGGGAGCTGGGCTTGTTCAGCCTGGAGAAGAGAAGGCTGCAGGGTGACCTAGTTACAGCTTCCAGTACCTAAAAGGGGCCTGTAAACAGGAGGAGAGTCAAGTCTTTGAAATGGTAGATAACAGCAGGAAGAGGGAAAATGGTTTTAAGTTGAAGGAAGGAAGATTTAGGTTATATCAGGGGGAAGTTCTTTACTGTGAGAGTGGTGAGGCACTGGCACAGGCTGCCCAGAGTGGTTGTGGATGCTCTGTCCCTGGAGGTGTTCAGGGCTGCATTGGATGGGGCCCTGGGCAGCCTGGTCTAGTATTAATTGGGGAGGTTTGTGGCCCTTCCTGTGGCAGGGGGCTTGGAGATTCATGATTCTTGAGGTCCCTTCCAATGCAGGTCATTCTGTGATTCTGTATTCTTGGGCTCTGGCAGTATTACTTGACTCTCCAAAAGAAGTGTTAAAGAAACTTTTCTGTGTGTCAAGAGTTTAAACACTGACAAATACATACATGATGACTATGTAAACTATAAAAGGCCACCTCTTTTTAGAAACAATTTATTCAACTCCTGAAAAACAATCAACCAGACACCCCTTGCGAAGTTACAAAGAAATGTACAACTGATTGTTTTGGTATCTACAGTGACTTAATTAATTATTATATTTAATACCAGTTGCTGTTTTCTGTATTGCTTTAACTTTTCTGTATGCTGCTTGGGCTCAGCAAAGGAATGCACTGATGCTTGAGGAATTTAGGGTCCATGAAAAAAGTATGGAGAAGTTAAGGTAAATGAAGTTATTGTCTGACTGTCTTCCATGGCATTAAAAGAGAAATGGCTTATGAAATGCCAAGGAGTAAAAGACAGGAATGAAATCAAAGGTTGGGTATAGACAAAAGATAAAGTTGAGAGCAGCCGTATTATTTCCCTTTGAATCACCAAAGTGAGCCAAATGAGGAAGCTGGGAGGTTTTTATCCATGTTACAAGGTGATGATACTGAGTGACTTAGGAAGTCCAGAGACTTAGGAATGAGGCCAAGAAAAGAACAGTGTGTCAGGGCGCCATAAAAATACAAGCAAGCTTACTTGTGGGCTAATTAACTTGTTAGTACAGTGACAGTTTTTCTGTATGTAGAGCTATTTTGTTAGTGATTTTGGTGTGTATGTACACAGACTTGAATAAATGCTTGTCTCCTATTAGTATTAATGGTCTCTTGCCTATAGGCTTTCTGGAAAGGATTCAAACAAAGGAAAAGCTATGTTGACAGACTAAAGGTGCTTCAAAGCAATGTTGCTGCTGTTGTCAAGGTAAGATTCCACTGAGCCTCTGGATTTGAGTATACTTCATCCCTTTAGTTGGTGCTCTAGTGCCTGGGAATCTGAGGTAGGCAGCAGGAAATAAGTGAATTTGTGCTCCAGAAGTTGACATGGTGTTGAAAGTCATTGACAGCTTTAGGAAACAGAAAGTCTATTTGAATCTGAGTGTTTAAACTCTGACAAGCTTTGCTGAGTGTGACTGGCTCATAATAGATTTCTTTGCACTTTCTATAATGCTTTCTATAACTTTCTATAAGTTACAGAATATTGGAACTGACAGTGTTGTCATTTCATTAGAAGCAGTCTAATATGTCTGAAAAGTGTTTGCTTATCTTGGACTGATAGGACACAGTCGGGAGTGGATTGCAAATGGGACACTGATATCTTTTCTGAGAGAGGCTTGTTTACAAATGACAGCTTAGACTTGCAGATAGAAATTGCTTCCAAAGATAACGCTAGGCATGTTCCTAGAGCCTCAGATTCAGCCTGCTATTTTATTTATAGCCCTTTAATTTGGCCACTGAATTGTAGGAGCCTAATGCTGAAGTCGCCTAAGGCCCCAAACTTCTGAGAACAGTATGTACAGCAGAGGACTGTCAGAAACAAGTTTAAAATGCATGCACTCGATTACATACAAATCACTTCGGCAGTGTCTCTTAAGTTGTAATTTAATTTTCAGATTCAGTCGTGGGTCAAAATGTGGCTAGCAAGGAGAGCTTACAGAAATAGGCTGCAGTACTTCAAGGATCATGTAAGTCCTTTTCTTCATTTTGAACATGGAGAAATAAAATGGGGGTAATATGACAGCATGAGCATTTCTGAGAACCACAGTAATGAGACCACAGGCTTTGCAGTAAGCTTCTGAATAAAAACGTGTCCTAAATTAATTCTTTCTTGATTTTTGTCCCTTCCAGAATAAAGAAATTGTGAAGATACAAGCATTTCTCAGAGCAAACAAAGCCAGGGAGGATTACAGAACACTAAGTAAGTGGTAACACTTAATTAGTGGATGTTTGGAAAGAAGTATGTGACTGTCAATCAGTTTTTAAAAAGCTTTCATCCAGGACTTCTTATTATAGGTGAAAAACAACTGGGTTACAACTACTTGCACCTGCTTGTGAAGAAGGATGGGCAACTGTTTTACAAAGCTGCATTTACATAGTATGACAAATATTCAGTTCTTGCTCTAAATGGCATAACTTTCTGTTCTGCAGCTCGGATTTCCTTCACGATGATCAGTTTCCTGAGATTTTCAGTGTTTACTATTGCTAACTAACAAGCCTGTTTATTTCAACTATAGTTGGTGCTGAAAATCCACCCTTGCCTGTCCTGCGCAAATTTGCCTACCTCTTGGACCAAAGTGACTTAGATTTTCAAGAAGAGCTAGAAGTAACAAGATTAAGGGAAGAAGTAGTTACAAAGATTCGATCCAATCAACAGCTGGAGAAGGACTTGAATTTAATGGATATAAAGATTGGACTGCTGGTGAAAAACAGAATCACTCTTCAGGTCAGTAGGCTGTGTTCATGTTCCTTCGGCATTCCAGCATGTACTGACCACTTCTGTGTGTTCAAGGAGTTTGGGATTAAAGAGTTAGAAGACACGTGATGATGGAAGTAATCACAAGTGGGACACCTAGAGCAGGTTGCACAGGTTGCTGTCCAGATGTCTTCTGAGCATCTCCAAGAAGAGAGACTCCTTAAACTCTGGGCAATCGATACCAATGTTTGATCACTCACAATTAGTTAAAATCGGAAAATGAAAGCTTCCTTTGCGTGTCTTAAGTAACCTTGTCAAAATAGCTTGTGTAACAAGTTGCTTTGTTGTCCCAAGCAGTATATCTGCTACTGAATGTCACTCTTGGTTGGTAATTGCTTGGCAGATTTTAAGCCTTTTTTTTTTTTTTTTTTTTTTTTTTTTTTTGTGGTAGAGTGGAACAGTCTTCTGATCATATTTGAGATCTTGCTCATTAATTAAAGGGTGAATGAGTCTTTAAGTGGGATTATGATTCCTAGTCAGTCACTGTTGCATAGCTATACTGGTGGCAAGGTAAAGATGTTCAAAAGATTCCTTAATGATTACAGTATCAAAATACACTAAGTTCCCAATAAACTACCTTGTAGTAAGATTATCTTGTAATCTTTAAAGTAGTTGGAAAAATGTTTATCTTTTTGCTTTTTTTGGTGAGTGTATTATGTAAATTTCTGATCTCGTTGTCTACAGGATGTGGTATTACATAGTAAGAAGCTTAATAAAAAGAGCAAAAATCAGCTAGAAGAGATGGTTATGGTTGACAAACAGGGCATTAAAGGCTTGAGTAAAGAGAGAAGGAAAAAACTGGAGGCTTATCAACATTTATTCTACCTTTTACAGGTAAGTCAAGGTAGAAATTAACATGACAGCAATTTGCTAAAGAAAAACATGAGTGCTGCTTACTTTATTCTGATGTTTACAAAAGTAAAGAATGCAGAAAGATTTCCAATGGATGGTAGTATATACACCACTGTAAAATACTGTCTTCCAGCTTCTAGTATTTCCTGTAACTAAGAAAATCCTTGTCTGTGCAATACATAATGCTGTTTGGTTTGTGAATAACTAGGTCATACTAAAACCAAAGACACAGCTTCTTCTATATATCTTTTAGTCTATATATAATCTTTTAGTAGCATTACTGCTACTTTTACCCTTTGTTGCATGTGGTAAAAGGGAAGCTGTATATGTACAGTATATGTAAGATACCTATTCTTGTGTTCTTTTTGTTAATCTCACCTGAGGTTTTCTAGAAGATGAAACTTTCCAGGACAGTTTGCCTCTGTGGGGGTGGTGATTTGTCTTGGAAAATGTTGTTCAGATAATTTGTTTGTTTCGTAGACTAATCCCACATATCTGGCGAAGCTGATTTTCCAGATGCCTCAGAACAAATCAACCAAATTTATGGATACAGTCATCTTCACTCTCTACAACTATGCATCCAACCAACGAGAAGAATATTTGCTTCTCAAACTCTTTAAAACTGCCTTAGAAGAGGAGATAAAGTATGTGTTTTTACTACAAAATTTCAATTACCTTACAAACAGTTCAATATATTTGTCATACATGAATAATGATAATAATTTGGTTAAATTTTTCAGTTGACGTGAAACCAAGTATATATGTAAATGGAGAAATTTGTTTTCAAAACAATTGCTCATTTCTTAACTTAAGGTATTTCCAGTTTAAAAAAATATATATATCTTTCTATGATTGAGAATATTTTGTATAGAGTCACTTGGAAAAGTAAATGCTAAGGTTCTTGTTCTTGTGATTAGGAGATTAAGGGTGAGGAAAGTAAATGCGTGTTCTGAAAAGTCAAAGTTGGTGGGTAGAAAATGAAATCTTGCATTTCACAGTTATTTTGGTTCAGAATAGATATTTTACTGGTCACTTACTATGCTCTGTTCTAGGGTCATGCATTAACTCATATAAACATTCACAGAATAACTGGTTAGATTGTTCTGTAAAACAAAATTATATGAAGTAGACAGCATAAATGTTTCAACATGCAAACTTAGATAGCAGAGATGACTGCGTACATAAGACCTAAGAACTGTTCTGTTGTTGATACAGCTCCAAGGTAGACCAGATACAGGACATTGTCACTGGAAACCCTACTGTCATTAAGATGGTTGTCAGCTTCAACAGAGGTGCTCGTGGCCAGAACACTCTGCGCCAGCTCCTGGCACCAGTGGTGAAAGAGATCATGGAGGATAAATCCCTCATAATTAACACTAGTCCTGTGGATGTGTACAAGTCATGGGTAAACCAGCTTGAAATGCAAACTGGTGAGGCCAGGTGAGTGGGGAAGATAAATATATCATACCATCACTTGATCACCTGAGAGGTTCCTCACTTCAGTACCATCTTTCCTTCTCTGGCAAATGTTGCTTATATCCATACTTCTTTCCTGCCTCTATTGGAAGCATGATGAGAAGTTTTCTTGGGAAGAAGTGCTTGTAATACTGTACTTCAAGCTGATCTGAACAACAAAAGGATCTCTTTTCTGGTCATGTATTTCATCTTTGTTTGTAGTTAACCATGCCGTAAAAGATTTCCCCAGGTGTTACTGTAATTTAATAGTAATATCCTGTCCTTCTTTGTCCTTCTAAGGAGCTATAGATTAGGACTTACAAAATCCCTTTAGGGGGAAGGCAGATGATGTCATGTGCACTTCCACCCAAGTTAAATTCTCCCTATAAAAAAAGCTAAAGCACCTGAAGTGTTTGTTTCTTTGCAAACTTCGGCAGTATTTGTCATGCCTCTTTTTTGTGTTCTCACTGATGGTCCCTATGAAGTAAAAAGAAAAATGTTCATTCTTCATTCTCAAATATATTTAGCATGGTTTAATGTCTGTTTGTTTCACAGTAAATTGCCATATGATGTTACCACAGAACAAGCATTAACGCACACAGAAGTTGTCAATAAACTGGAATCATCAATTCAGAGTTTGCGGACTGTAACTGACAAAGTTCTCACATCTATATTCTCATCTCTCAATATGATGCCGTAAGTGCTGAGCGAGGTCTCTCCCAGCTTCTGTTCACGTGAGCAGTGAAGCTTCATACAGAGTTCACCAGTGGTGATACTTTCCAATTATGTGGCTTGATATGTGCTTCTCAAATGACATTCCCAGTAGAGGGAGTGATTTCTCCACTTCAGCCCTGCTTTGTCCTTATGAATGTCTTGAAACTTATTGTATGTTCCACATTTGTCTCATTTTCTGCTGGAAGTGGCTGAAGAAAGAGCCAATAACTTGGGTTACTAGTATGATTTTTGTGTTTCATGAAAGTCTCTTCATTTTTTTTTACTTTTCATCTGTTCTGTTCCACATGTAGTTATGGAATGAGATATATAGCCAAAGTTCTGAAGAGCTCACTCCATGAGAAATTCCCAGATGCAACAGAAGATGAACTACTAAAGGTAGATTTCCAAGGGCAAACTGCCAACAGCATGTTCTTTTAATGCCAAAGAGGATTTTTACTTGATATCATTCTAAGGAACTGAGAACACCAATCTTTGTTGAAGCAATCTGGTATTACTTGGGCTGTGAAGGGGTAGTGGAAGAGAACGGAGTTCTTTTGCTACAACCTAGGTTTCTTAATCTGGGTCCTTAGGAATTCCTAGTGACAGTGCTCAAACTGTTTTGGATTGCCAACTCAATAATACTTCTTAGCAGGCTGGAATTTGTGACTTATCTTTTTTGTTTTGTACCCCACCAGCAATTCTTTCACGAAAAAACACTGTGGTCTTGATTTTTATTTATTTTTCCCCCCTACCTGGACATAGCATATTTAAAGTCATAAACAGGAAAAAAAAGCTTGTAACTTAAAGATAGAAGAGCTTTCAAAACAAATAGATTCACTTACACTCATTTAAGATGGTTATAAAAGTGAAAATGAGGCTTAGGATGAAAAGTGAAGAGCACAGTATACTGACATAGTGACCACCTCTAGGCTGTCATTGTCATGGTGCTTCTCTAGAGGGCCTCAGGACACTCACTTCATGAGCCAGCAGCCAGTTGAGAGACTGGAAACTCAAATTAGGGCTACTTGCATTTCAATAAATACAGTTTTCAATTTTGCTTTTATTAGTGTTTAATTAAATTGTTCTGAAATTGCAAGGTATTCATTTCAATGGGCCTTTCCTGTTATCTTTCCAAAAGGAAGTGTCTTCATAAGTAAAATTCTTAGTGCCCATTTTGAATACTTCAGATTCCTCAGCTAAAAAATTAATTCTGCTTGTGTACTCTAGCAGTGCTTTGGAAACTCTCTCAGGCAGCATTTCTCAAGTAATTCCAACTGTCACTTCAGCAGTACAGGTTAAAATATTGCTCAGCTTAGGAAGTAAGTAGAAAATGAACATAAGGCACCCATCTGTGAATGCTATGTAAGCTGGAGGTTCTGCAGGTGACTACACATAACCTGAGGCTAACTGTAGAAAGAATAGTTCTGCCTGTTTCTGCATCCGGGAGTGATCTGGAACAGCCATCTGTGTGATACAAAAGATTGCTATAAGGTGCAGTTTTGGAAAATCTGATCTCTAGTCTCTTTAAAGGTATTAGAAACAAGGGATACCTTGCCAATTAAAATAGCTGATTGTAGCACCCCGGGGAATGAACCTATGGAGATGGACCTACCAAAGTCCTGTCAGAAAGGCAGAGTTTTCAAATACAAAGATCAAAAGTTTGGAATATGGTTGTTTTTTTCCTGTTGGCTAAATCCAGTGAATGTAAGAACTGAACTTAAGGATGCATAAGTGATCTTTGAGCAGTTGTTAGGACAAAAGATTGATTCCATTCCTGTGTTTATATGGCTTTTAGTACTTTAATGAACTAGACCTCTTGTGTTGAGTGTTATTTGGACACTTGTTGAAGTGCTGGAAAAATTTGTGGTGAAATGAGCATTTAGTTTTTCTCATCTGTAATAGTTAAATAGACATCTAAGAGTTGTTTTAAACTGCGTGTTTTACTCATTCTTTTACCCAGTGTTTAAAAATAACAAACTATAAATAGCTTTGGTTTCTGGCACTAGTTGGAATATGACTTTGAAGCATGTCTGGTAGGTTGCTGACAATCAAAACCAGATGGTTGTCTTTAATAGAAATATTCTAATTGAAATCAAGCAGTTCTATTTCTGATTATTCTGGTATCTTTATGTAGCTGCTTAATATTTTGAGAAGAGGTTGCACAAGAAAGTGATTGGTTTAGCATGAAAGTATGCATGCTTGTTTAATTGTTCTGTAATGGCTTAGTGCCCATTATTGTGACTGCATTGTATAAAACACCACAGACTCTTTGAGTTGGCCGCATAGGTAACATATACATCCCAGGAGTCTTTTCTCATCATTCTCTACCACCAGTTCATGTGGTCCAAGTGAAAAATGACTTCTAAAATTTTGTGAAATGTAATTATTGTATGTAAAGCAAAGTTCTCTTGATCTTCTTAGATTGTCGGAAACCTCCTGTATTATCGCTACATGAACCCTGCCATTGTTGCTCCTGATGGTTTTGATATAATTGATATGACTGCTGGGGGACAGATACACCCTGACCAGAGAAGGAATCTGGGCTGTGTGGCAAAAGTCCTTCAGCACGCTGCTTCTAACAAACTCTTTGAAGGAGAGAGTGAACATCTGTCATCTATGAACACTTATCTCTCACAGACATACCAGAAGTTCAGGTATGGAAAGCTCTCACAACAGCTGTACAGTGCTACAGTAAGAACACTCTTCTAGAATGAGTCAGGTAGACTAACTAGCTCATGTGAATTCTTAGTTAATAAATAAAAATACATTGTTCTGCTTGGCTCAAAGTTTAAGTTGAGAGAATTTATCACTGCAGAAGTTGGAGTAGTAGCCTGGTGTATTTCTATTTGAGTATTACATGGACCACTCATCAGCTGTGCTGATTTGGTTGCAGTAAGATTGCTGAAAATACAGAAACAGTGTGTTCCTCAGCCAGAGCTGAAAGTTTTTTCTGGCAAAGACTTAAGATGAAAGAGACACTTTTTCTATTCTTGCCATTTTTGTGAAGAAATTTTATTCTTTCATCTTTGTACAGTCATAGGAAACTGTTTTGTTACACGCAGGGACACATACCATGACACATCTTTTGGGGTGGCTGCTATTATTATCTTGCAGTATTCTTCTGTCTTGTGACAAGCCCATTTTTGTAACATCTGTTTTTTACTATCCATCCTTAATGAAAACAAATGTACTATTATGTATATGGTAGCTTTCCTGGAGATAGACCAGCCATGAACACAAGGGTATTTGTGCAGCTTAGTCCTTCTATTTATTGAAGATGCTATTTAAGAGCATGTCATAAACATGAAAAATAGGATAGAAAGTATAGCAAGAATAACAAAAGTTAATGAGGAAGATAATGTATGCAAGTTGGCTCTTTGATTACTACAAGAGGAAGAATCTCTCTTCTAATGAAGCAAACTTTTTACATAATTGAGTCTCCTGGGCTCTTCAATTCAAATAGAAGTTATTTCTGGGGAAACTTAAGACATAACTTTTAGAGAACTAAATTCAGACCTCTATAGACATTTTAAAGATGACAGTTTATCATTCCTTGCTGAGTAAGGATAAGAATCTAACATTGAAAATAACATTTCAACAGCCATAGAGGAAATCATCATTAGTGCTTGAAAGAATCTGTCAGGGATGATATATTTCTACATCAACACAAAGTGTTGACTGCAGATTAGAAAAGAAATATAATACATGTTGAAGACTTAATTGTTGTTTTTATACAGCCTAGTTAAGGAAGGGAAACAATTATTTATTGTTCTCAATTATTTATCTCTTTTTTTTTTTTTTTTTTCTTAGGAATTTTTTTCAGGCAGCGTGTGATGTTCCTGAACCAGAAGAGAAATTCAACATTGATGAATACTCTGATATGGTGACCCTCAGCAAACCTGTCATATATATCTCTATTGAAGAAATTATCAATACCCATTCGGTAAGTGAATACACTTATCAAGAGATCTGACTGTATAGACTATGAATAATGGTGGCAAACTGTCTCTGAGGAAGGAGTAAAGTCTGTTCTTCTCCCTTTTGAAATAATTTCTTCGGTCCCTGAAACAGTATGGAATTAAGTCTTAGATTTCCCTTTTCCTAGAAGACTGCTTCCACTTGTTATCTTGAATGACGATGAAAATGTAACATTGTATGATGTGGGGAACATTTTTTTTTTTATGGCATGGCTAGCATGTATTTATAAATATACTTCCTCATCTTGGTTAAGACAGTGAGCCTAATTTGAAGAAGTTACTGTTCCTCTGGGAAAATATGAAAACTCAGTGCATTTTACGACTTGTACGTCATTTGTTGTGCTGGAAGCAGATGCAAATATCTGATTGAGAATTGGCAGAAGCTGTGGCTTCCTGTCAGTTCTTTATGCCGGGCAAAGAACAGATTAACTGCAGTCTATAGTATGACTCATTAGGGTGTAAGTTAGATGTCTGCCTCATGGTACTTTGTAAAGCTGGTGGGGTAGCATTATTTATTTTTTAGCTTAAAAAACAAACAAACAAACAAACAAAAAAGAGGGAGTTGGGAAGGCATGGTAGAGAACCACGGAGAACCTCCCCATTACTTTGTCTGAAAGACTACAGAAAAAAACAATGCTTCGTGTATACCAGAATGCAAGATGACTTCATTCAACTGAAAATTAATAGCCTGGATTGTGAAAAACATCTTTGGTGGTTTGTCTTTGTGGGTGTTTTTATTTTAATCTTGTTACGGTGTTGACATCTTCTGGTGAAGCTGTTCCATCTCTACTGTGTCCATGGAACCATAAGTGATTAATTATTGCTATATTATTTTATATTTTTTCGCAAAATACAAAATGTGAAATAATTTAGTGGTCACTAAACAGAGGACATTAAGGAGATCAGTGACATCAAAGACATCAGAAATGACCAATGTGCACAGCTGTGTGCCTAGAGGAAGCAACTGAGTCTGAATACTACACATTCTCTTAATGCGGTAACTCTAGCAGAGATGACCAGTGCCACCTCTTCCACCAAACTTCCTACGTGCTTTCATCTTCCTACAATATTCCTTCCCTGTAAATGTAAATTCAACTTTCTGTACTGCAGCTCAAAAATTAGTTTGAGTAACAGGAGATGAATAAACATCCCTTCTTGTGTCATATGTCATTCAGCTTGAAAAACAAAGTTTTTGAATCTGGCCTTTGTCATCTCTGGTGATTCTTGCTTAACATTTGTTTTGGTTGCACAGCTGCATGGGATGTAGCTGAAATGAGGGATCTGTTGTATTTGCCAGCTCTGTTTTGCACCTCTCTGTATGTCTTTCACCTTTGCACCAAATAATCTGTTCTGTAAAAGTGTTTGTCATTCTGTGCTTGAGTAGCATTATTTATGTTGGAGTTTTACCTGGTATGACCAGTGTTTCTCAGTGATTCTCGCAATATAATCAGTGTTATGTACACTGTTGTGCTGTTGCTGCACTTCAGAGTGGGAAAAAATAAATTACAGGCCTATAATTCTCACTTAACTGTTTTGTAAGTAAGATTGAAATGCTGGGCTTGGCGTTTTTAGTTGTCAGTGAGGTTATGGTAACCAACAACTTCTCCCTGACTATAATTTGCCGTACTTAGAAGACTTAGAAACCTGGGTAGGTGTAAGGCATCTTTCTATGCACCACTGACCCTGCCTTCATCTCTCTACATGACAGTTCAGGATGCAATGCTGAAATACTTTACTTGAGTCACTGCCGTTTATTATATTTTATTACCTGTGAAGGCATATCTTGAACTTCTTTGTGCTCAGCTGTGATATTCAGCACTGGAAATGACTGCAGGATGAACACAATAAGCTGCTTTACATCAAGAATAATTTTAAACTTATTGTCTGGACATGAGCATCCTTCCCTCTGCTTTCTACTTGCCTTGGGTCCTCAGTAATCCTAATCACAGTGGGTCTGGTATTTTAGCATATAGTCTCCTGATTTGTATACAAGTATAAAGACAAGGTATGCTTTTCAGTCTATAGCTTCATTTACTTTTGCTTATAGCTACTATTAGAACACCAGGATGCTATTGCCACTGAGCCAAATGACCTGCTGAACGAATTGCTGGAAGGGCTGGGACCTGTTCCTGATGTTGAGTCTTTCCTTGGTAGGCCATTATCCATCTTCATGTCTAATATTGCTCTGGGGTAGAATTAGATGGGGGGTAGATTTAGTTCCTGCAAGGGACACAAACTCTCATCTCTCTCATGTTACCAGCCTCCTCATTGTACTCTGTAAACTTCTTGTGACATCATTTTCCATAGCTGAGCCTTCTAGTAATGGAACTAAGTGCAGTGCTGTTCAGAGTCTGTGCATCCAGCTGTGTTTGACAACATTGCTGTTACATGCACAACTTCTAATTTCAGTATTGACCTTAAAGATTAATTACATTATATATGATGCTAGTGCTCCTAAAAATTGTCAACTTATGCTCAAATTGCAGGCAGAAAATGATATTTTTAATAATCTGACCCTAAGATTTATTGTTATCTGCAGAAGAACAGAGAATTTAAATAGCAGTTTTAAATTCTGAGACTTAATTATCTAGATAACAGTGAAGTTTTAAAAGAACACTAATCTGTTATAAAGTTGTAAGCAATAAATGTGGCTGACATTTAATTTGCTGTAATTGTGTCAGGATGTGAACTGTCTTTCGTTCTTGTTCGGAGAGAAGTTATAACATCACAGGTAATGCCAGCCTCCAAGTGAATAGCTGTTACCTGTTAGATTTTTTTCACTGTTATGTGCCTGTTAGGACAAAAGGATGTTAAATTCTTTGTATTCTTCATTAAAAGAAGTGTGAGTCTCTTGCAGAGCAGAAACAGAAGGATTAGAGGTGTTTCCAAAATATTCTGTGTGGGTTTAGTAGTAGATGGCTTATGGTTTTGTTTGTTCAAAAAACAAAAAGCTACTACGAATGGTAGGAAAGGGCATACTATTGAAACCTCTGACAACGTCATGATTTCTCTATGCTGTTGTTTTGTCTGATGCACTGACATGTGGGAAAGTTGGCAAACATGAAGTGAAAAATGTTTCCTTGCAGGGGAAGGGTCTGTTGATCCCAATGACCCTAACAGGGAAAGCACACTGAATCAGCTTGCAAAAACAGAGATTTCATTGTCTCTAACAAGCAAATACGAGTTACGAGAAGGTGAAGATCAGGACCTCAAAAGCCTAATGATAAAGTAAGTTTTGTTCACAGGTATATGTTCTTGAGAAGTAATAATGTAAGTTTCTTCCTTGTTTAAATGTGTTTTTCAATTTTCAAAAGCCAATTTCTGTTCAGACGTACTCAGACTTTTGAATAAGTCAGAGAAACTGTTGATTCTTCCAGAATGTTTGTCTTTCCATAAGCTTTACTGCCACTTCTATTTTGGACCGTGATTGGCCCATTATCCCAACTAGAGCGAGTACTTCTCCAGGAAATTCTAAAATAATTCTGCTTTAAACTGTCACAGCCTTAGGAAATTTGAGATGAAAATCTGTTTAGATGTGTATGTGTGAACTGTATTACTGTCCTCTCCTCCCCCACAAATGAAAACTTGTTCCCTGACCTACTGCCATCAGCTGCTGTAACAGGATGTGGCTGTCATTTCTGCATGAATAGTGCATGCTTTCATGCAGGGAAAGGAAATGGTGTTTATTCTATTTGGTCAGCGGATAAGAAATGGGTACTGGGATAGCCCATGAAGTCAAAATCTTTTCATAAAAGCATTTATTATCATTTATTGGCACCCCTTCTTCAAAATTACTTAAAATTGCTCTGAATAAGTATTAGCTTACTTAATATCCTGTGGCTAATTGAACAATGAAATGTGTTTCTTCTTTACCTCCATCCTTAGCCCTGCTTCCTACCAGAGAAATATCAATGTATTTATTTTTAAATGGCTTTGTTAAGGCAAATGTTGCAAGACCAGTGATTTATAGTTACCACTGTCTAGAAGACTTCAAGGTGCAAAGGAGCTTCCTGGCATAGCAACTTACCTTCCTGGCTCAGGAGGAGTGAGGCTGGGGTCTGCCTGTGCTGTCAGTCATTCCCACCCTGCTTCTCCCTCTATGAAAGCTCAAGTCAAACTCTAGTCAGCATTTTTTTTTGTAATAGTGTATGCAATTGTATGCAATTATGTCTTTTATCCTACCCCATTACGTATTTGTCAGAACTACCAGTCTTGACAAACGCAACAAAAAACTCCTACCTTTTTTCAAAATGGTCATTTACCCATGTAAACTTGAGATTTTATCACAGAAGCCCTAGTCATGCTTAGATATTTTACTCAAATACCCAAGTTGCATCTTCAGGTTTCTGTTGACTCCTAAGGACAGTGAGCTGTAACTCATTTGTAATAGCGTCCTCTAAATAACACAGTTCTGCGGTAGGACTTTCCTCGAAGTATTATAGATAAGCCTCTACCAAAAAAAGAACTGGTTTACATATCAGGGTGAAACAGCTTCCCTTCTTTGGGTGAGGATGAGCTCCACGTGCAGTCACTGGAAAAATATCCAAAGTGTGCATCAGTGCCTTGTGTCAACTGCACAACTCCTTCAGACGTTCAGCAGCTCTGGGTGCTCTTCCACTTCATTTAGTAAATGTGATTCTTAATGCACCTGCCTAGTTCAGACTATGGAAATACGACATTTCTTCCTCCTCTTATGTCACAATCATAATTAAACTACTCACATAGGCTGCTGTTTTGTTGTGCTGACTGGTGAAGTGTTTTCTAACATGAAAGAGAGAAAAGTATGTGCTTATTTCTCTTCTTGACTGTGCAGAAGTCAGATGTTCAGTTCTCAGTGGAAGGCCTGAAATACAAGAAACTAAGCATTACCAAGTATACCAAGTGTAAAGGGCATGCTTGCTAGCTTTACTGTTTAATAAATTGAATGCAGTGATGATCCTTCGACAACTGTTTTCTAATATCCATGTATCCTTTTTAAAAGGACCAAAAGACTTATTGTGGATATGATACGAACACAGCCAGGGGATACACTCTCAGAAATATTAGAAACAACAGCCACTGCACAACAGGTGAGTGATGTGTTGTATCTGAATAGGGAAGAAAGTTATTTTGTTTAGCTATTTGAAAGACGTAACAGATTTCTGACAGCTTTTCCTGTCATATATTCCTATAATAAAGAAATTGTTGTCCATTTTTTAACTACTTAGCTATAGAGCATTTAAAACACAAGACTTCAAATTGTCTTTCAGTCTGTGTATGGTAACAGCTTTGGGGAAACATAAGCAGTATTTAACGGTTTGGGTTTTTTTTTTTAATCTAATACAGCAACAGTAGCTTTTGTAATTCTTTAAATGTTTTGTAAACATGGCCTCTTCTTTTTTTATGCTATATTATTATCAGATAGCCTGAGGTGTATCCCTCTGCTATTTCTTATTTTCTCTTGTGAACTTCGGAATCCTAAGTTCTCTGCTGCCCAGTATATTTGCTTAAGCAACATAAGCAAACACAGGCCTGGGAACTGCTGCTATCAGCTGAGGAGGAACTGAGTGGGAAGAGCTCCCAACTGAAGATGTCCCTTGGAAATACTAATTCTGAGTGTGCAAATCTTAGCTTACCTCCGTGTGTGCATGTGAGTTGTCACACAACTCAGCCACCGAATCTTCTAGCTGATTTCAAATGTGCTTGAATTAACTGAAATTTGTGTTTACTGTGATTAGTTACTTCGGATATGGATAGTAAGGTGAGCATGTACAGACCGCTTGGTAAGAACAGAGGAATAAAGACTGCACCTCAAGCCTTAGTAATCTCCACTGAGAACTCATTGCATCTGGGTATTTAACTGTTACTCTGAATTGGAAAGTAACTAACTGTTCTGGATTTGTTTTTACCCAGGAATCCGAGCACTCAAAACTTGTGGAAAAACGTGCCATTTTAGATTCCAAAACTCCAGAGAAAATGAAGTGCAGTCAGTCTATTTTTGAAGATGGGCAGCTACCAATAGAACAAAAGAAAAGAAAAATACAGAGAAATCTCCGGACTTTGGAACAAGCAGGATTAGTCTCTTCAGCAACAAAGTACCAAGAAATTATAAATGAGATTGCTAAGGTAAATTGAATGTGCTCCTCGCATATGGGTCGATTCTGTGCATCTAAGTTCAATCCAGTCTAGACAGAAATATTAAGAGATAATCAGGTCTGGATAACAATTGCTACAGCTGCACATTATCCAGTTCTGGTAGTTAAGCAATAGAGTACTTTCATTTAGATCATTTCTTTCATTTAGATCATCAGCAAACTGAGATTTGATTCTTATTTGGATGCTCCAGACTGTTAGTGTACTGCCTTGGGAATGGTAGCAGAGTTAAGGACACCACAGCTTGCATTCACTTAGCTTCAGCTACCCCCAGTCACCATGAGCAAGCAGATACAGCCTTGCACACAGAAGAGACAAAGCTGATGTTTGGCATGGGCCATAGTGACAGTATTTGCATGGCTGGCTGTCCAGCTGGAAGCTCCAGTGGCACTGTTGGGTTTTGAGGCAGCACTGTAATCCTGCACTGCAGTACTACAGGAAGCAGGGAGCTCAGAACCATCCATCTGATCTCCCTTCCAGCTGTTTTCTAATAACTTGATTTACCCAGAAGTGGAAAATTGTGATTTCCCATCACTGGCAAACCAGAGTAGCGATGTGGTTACCTTCTGTTCAGACGCATAAACTATAGTGCTCAATACTAGCAAACTTTTTCTAAATACCAAGTTAATAATCCTACCACATAACAAAACTGAATCCTCTATTTAAGGATATCCGGAATCAAAGGAGATACAGACATCACCGAAAAGCTGAACTGGTGAAACTCCAGCAGACTTTGAATGCACTTAACTCCAAGACAGCATTTTATGAAGAACAAATTAATTACTACAACACCTATATAAAAACTTGTTTAGACAACTTAACAAGAAAGTGAGTAGATTCTTCTTGTCTCTTAACATTTCTACACGTTCTATAAGGAGGGAGGGCAGGTAAAAAAGTTTTCTTTCCAACAGATAGACAAAAGTGGGAGTTTTCTAAGTACATACCTCGGAGATCCAAAAATTAACTTTAATGGCCAGTTCTATTCAATGCCCATTACTGTATGCTTCCAAACTGCTGTTTTAAGTGATGACTGTGGACTCCTTTAGACTGGGTTTGCATTTCACAATGCAGTTCAAATAAGCGCTAGCAAATGTTCTTTCAAAAGCATTATGAGAAATATTTTGACTACTTGCGAAGCGCATAAAACTCCCCTGAATTCTCAGACTTGGTTTGAATATTACTTTAATTCATTAATGGCAATGAACAAAGCTAGAAGAGTAGCTGAAATGTAAAATACAAAATTTTGTGCTGGTAGATTAATCACAAGCCATTTTTCTTGTTCTCTCCTAGAAATTCAAGGAGGTCAATTAAACTAGATGGAAAAGAGGAGGTGAAGGGCAGCAAGAAACTGAAGCAGGCATCATTAAAGTACACTGCTGCTAGGCTGCATGAAAAGGGTGTTATCCTAGAAATTGAAGATCTTCAAACCAACCAGTAAGTGTGGCACAGAATAAGCATTTTCTAATCCACATCTCCTTAGGGAGTCTGGCTTTCACTAGAATTATTTTCATCTTCCTGCGCTGCATCTGAAATACCTCCAGATTTTAACATTTGGAGGAAACATGAAGTCTGATCCTCATAGCTCACTCTTTTATTTTCCCTTGCACCTTGCTGCATTACCTTTGTAAAATACTGGAATTAAGTGGGTTTTGGCTTTAGCTTAGATGAGATGCATACAAGTTAGGCAGCATGTCCACAACTAGCAGTTGCAGCAATTATTTTTTACTTACTGACCAAGCACTTTCATATTGTTGAGTAAATAGCATGTAGGCTGTGTTTCCCGACTGTGGTAAAACAAATACAGGTGGTGGCTTACCTTGCCTGTTCTCTGAGGTCTGAGCTATGACCATCTCACCTGTTCATAGCAGTGAGGTTTTGTAAGGATCTCTTCTTTGCAGTGTCTGTAAATAAGTGCTGCCATGGCTATACTTACAGCTTACAGAGCTCAACTTACAGGCTATGAAGATTTCTAAGCTGGATCATTTAATTTGCAGTGTGGTTTCTCAAACCTTACTACTCAACTAATGGCAAAGTGACAGATGAGCAAAGTTTAAGACTGCAGTTCTGACAGTCCTCCACTGTCTGATCTGAAGTCCAGTGGCTCTTGTTGCTGCTGGGAGGGGGAGGTGAAGCTGTTCTTACACATTGATGCTTCTGGTGAATTTATTTTTTTTTATTCTGCAGATTTTACTCTTGACATATCCTGAAGTATTTTGAAACTGCATGTTGTATGTACTCAAATGACGCTTATGTTTTGATTTAAGGTTTAAGAACGTGATGTTTGATATCACACCTGGAGAAGAAGTGGGTGACTTTGAAATCAAAGCAAAATTTCTTGGTGTTGAGATGGAAAAAGTGCAGCTTCATTTCCAGGTAGAGTTGTGATTTTCTCACTGTGCTCTATAGCTCCAGGTTGCATTTGCTCTAAATAGAAAGAATTTCAGACTTCTATTATGTCCATGAACTGTTTGATCAACAGACTGGTCAAGAAGAGAGGTCAAGTGGGGAGTAACTATGTAACTTGTGTAGGATGCTGGGTTTGGAGTAGAGATAATGTATATGCTAGAGTGACCACTGAATGCATCAAACCAAATGCCATATCACTTCAGTGGAAGGAGTAAAAGGCCTAGAGAAATAAAACACATAGGAAACAATCTTTCTTTTAGTTTGCTGTTGCTAATGGCCTGTAATTAGGGATCTAGAGGACATGCAGTGTTTTGCATACCTACGTAGCAGTTGCTTGTAATTGTTGAAATTGTGAGGAACCAGGAGCTTCAGATGGTTATTATGTGATGAAACTGACTCAATCTGGTTATTGTGAGGTATGGATTCAAGCAAAGGATAATAATTTTATTTATGATTACAGGATTTGCTTCAGATGCAGTATGAAGGTGTGGCTGTAATGAAAATGTTTGACAAAGCTAAAGTGAATGTTAATTTGCTTATATTCCTGTTGAATAAGAAGTTCTATGGAAAATGAGTGTCTTCGGATATCATGGACTACATCCGTCAGTGGGAAGTCTACTCAGTATTTTTTTATTATTTTTCTTGCTTTTAAACATTTGAAATTTGTCATTGGATGCTTTTGAACTTTAAAAAAACTAAAACACCAAATATTCAGAGGAATGTACACAGTGCCTTTGCATCATTGATAGTAAAGCAGAAGAATAGGAGATAGAATATTCTAAACACTTCCAGATCTCATTGGTGTTGGTAATTTCCAATCAAAATATTGTTTAGGACACTCAGCTCTTGTGGATATTAAGTAGACAGAAATTGAATTTAGTTGAATATATATGCCTCTTCCTATTAAAAACATGACCTCAGATATATAATATAGTTTGTATTAGACATTTAAGTTTTTACCAAAAGAAATCCTAATTTGTTTTTAGGGGATAGCTTGCACAAATATTTAGTTACATACTAAGCCTATTTTCTGGCAGTTGTCAATTGAAAGAAAACTTATTGTGCAATTCAAAAATTTTTATAGGTAATTATAAAGTGACAGTAATGTTTTACTGCGGAAAAAATATATTTTGATTCATTCCTACTAAATAAAATGCACTACTGCCTTGTGTAAAATGACATTTTCTACATTCGCATCCTTTTGAGTGGCATGGGGGTATCTGAACAGTAAACAGCTGTTCAGTTTGAAGTATTTGAATACATAAATTGTGCCTGTCTGTCTTTTTTTTTGTAAGAAAATAAATGCAATAAAATCAGTATTTAGATTTTTTAAAAATATTCCTTGGAGATTGTTCTATGTAAAATAAATGTTACTTAATTAAACCGGCTTGGTTCCTAAATTTCATTTAAAAGGGTAATTAAAGTAACATCCTAGATGGTAATGAGAAAACTTCTCAGCACTTTTATGAAACAAAATGCAGTTAAACTTGGTTGTCCTTACAGTACACTTTGGGAAGGTTTTTCAGCAGGGAAGACTTCATGACCTTTCTATGCCTTTGGAAGTGGTGGTGATTTTTCTGCTAAGTGACCAATTACATCTACAGGGTAAAAGCTTGTATAGGGAATAATATACTATATAAAGCAGAGGGAAATAGCTCCTGTTCTTGCTTTCCTTGTGACAAAACACTTGCAAAAGATGAAAGTGTAGTGAGACACTCTGGAATAGGTAGTAGAAGCAAATATACAAAAAATTCTGAAGATGAAATAAAACTAAAGTTAGTGGCAGACAGATACTTACCTGTTTACAATACAAGCTGAAAAAAAGATTACACTTACTAGAGGTAGTTCTTTAGTCATGGCATGAAGTGTGAGCACTTCGCTACTTTACTTTAAAACAGCTAATAGTCCTGACAAAACAAACAGTCCCTGGATTCTTCCCTTTTTCTTCCAGCTAGGTATACTGCATTTGCCATTTACCATTTATGATTTTTATGTTACTTTTTAGCATCAACATCCAGGTTCTCTTAAAATAGTAGAGAAGCCGAAAGTAGCACTTACAACAGGTCAGTTGGAAGGGACCTGCAAAGATCATCTACTCCAGCCATCTAGTTTCACCACGTCAGATTGTTGCAGGAAGCAGAGAGGTCCTCTCAATTTTCTCTTCTCCAGGCTGAGCAACCTGAGTATTCTCAGCCTCTCCTCCAGCTCTGTTGCCAGTTGTCTCACCTCCTCTGGATGCTTTTGAGTATCTTTATGTCCTTTTTGTGTTATGCAGCTCAGAACTGCACACAGTATTCAAGGTGAGGCTGCTCCAACACTGTCTGCAGTTGGAGAGTCACCTCTTTTGACCTGGTGGCTATGCTGTGCTAATGCACGCTAAGTGTGATTTGCTCAAGCTGAGCCTACTGACACCAGCACCTCCAGGTCCCTTCCTGCTGAGCTGCTCCCCAGTCACTCATTTCCCCTCTGCATTTTCCTTGCTTGCTCTGTTGTCCTGCTCCAGTGTCTATGGATGCTTCTTCAAGGCCTGCTTAGCTCTATGAAAGAACCTTCATTGGTCATCTACTGGCTGCACCTGAAGTACACCTGCTTACAAAAAGTTACTGGGTTCCCAGGTAATGTAGGAAATGTAAGGTCTGTATGCTTGGTGTCACCTCTTCCAACCATTTCTTGACATTCCTGCTTTCCTAGTACACATCAAAGAATAGATTCCATTTAATTTATGATCTCCTTTAGAAGCTTTTCTTCTTAATTAGCTGGTTTGTCACTGAACAAATAATAAACCTGCTAAACAAGACTGACCACAGTGGCTCCCACCTGAATATAAGATTGACAGGTACTACCAGGTACCATGTAATTGGGCAGAGTATTTCTGTACCTGTCAAACAGGTGGTATCTCCTAAAAAGTACAATAAATTGACTTCAGGGAGGTTATTGCAAGGTCCAAAACTCTGGGCCTCCAACTGTGTGTAGCTAGATACTACTTGCTGAAACCTCGCTCATTCAGAAAATGATCTTGTGGAAAGACTTGTCTTGCTAGAGATGAAAATGGAGGGAAAAGCCAGAATAGATGAACAGTGCTTTACTCAGCTGTTTCCACCACTGGAGGAACTGCACCCTTCCTGTCTGTTTTTTAAACCTCTTGTCCTAGATTGTTATAGTGAAATTATAAAAGCCAGTGATCTTTGGCCGACAGCTGTGCAGTTCACATTTTTCTACCTCTGCAGTATGATTTTTAGAGCTGACCAAGAGTGGTTTGCAGTTAACTTAGTTTGATTTTGAACTTGTTCATTCTGGTAGGACTCAAGCTCTAAAACAAGCCACAAAATTGCAGAAAGAACATCTATCTTATTTGGCCAAGCAAAGAGGGACACCATTACAAGTGACAGCTGTGGTCTGTTTTACTGGATGCCTATCTGCACATGTTCTTTAGCAGCCTTAAGAGACAGCAGAAGCTACAAACAAGCTTCCCATTATTAGAAAATTCAAAGAGCAACAGTCACACATGACCTCAATCAGTTCCAAACTACATAGACAGCACAACCCTTTTCGCAGACCTGGAGGACTGGTTTTGCCTCTAAAATAAGCTTTTAATCTCTCCCTTTTAGAGTAGTAACTACTAACCCCAGTCTTGCACCACTGTAATCTCGTAGCACCTGACCATTAGAAAAATGGCTGCTTCCTCACTGATGTAGCAATGCTACTAGATAGTTCTAGGCTTCCTTAGTATTTCTTGGTTGACCTACTATGGTTGTATAGGAATGAAGTTCTGCAATACTCCTTACAGTAAAAAAGATGGAAGAACCAGAATTTAGAAGTGGTACAAGTTTTAGAATCCATCAACACGTCCCTTATAATTAGTTTGCCCAGACTGAGAAAGTAACACTTCCTGTATCAACAGTAATCCAGTCTATAGTGGTGCAAAGAACATAGCTCTGAGTCTGCTCCTTATAGCAGAATGGAAGGTCTTCGCTGTAAGTCTGATGTGAGTTTCCCTTCACATCTTTCACAGATTTAGCAGGCTATGTCTTATTACCCGACCTCTGCCCCACCAGTGAAGACACCTGGAACTTACATACGAAGAAGTGTATATTTCTGCTGAGGTCTAGTAAAGCATTTAGAAAGATGTGCTTATGCTGTGGTTTAACCCAGCAGACAGGGAAGTACCATACAACCTTCTGCTCAGTCCACCCCACTAAGATGAATATTTAAACGTTATAAGTTCAGTGTTAAATAACATAAAATAATTTAGAAATTGACTGATTTCTTTGCAGAAAGTTCCTTTTACAGCTTCTCTTACTGTCCTGCCGGTGAAGGGCTGGGGATCACAAGGAACTCAAAGGGGAGAGAACTGGGGCAGCTGATCTAAACCAACAAAAGGGATTTCCCACAATATATCGTGTGCTTTGAAAAAACAACAGAACTGAGGGGGGGAGTTGGCCAAGGGGGTTAGCTGCTGCTTGAGGGCTGGCTGGGGACTTGTCAGTAGGTTGTGAGCCATTGTGGTGTGCATCCACTTGTTTTGTAAATATATATTTATTTACTTACTTGCTTACTTATTATCATTAGTTTTGTTTCTCTCTTCCACTTATATTTTAAAAAATAGTTTTTACCTCAGCCTACAAGTTCTGCCCTGTTTTCTCCACTGTCCCTCTGGGAGTGAGCAAGAGAGCAAACAGCTGTTTAGCTGCCTGCTGGGTTAAACCGCAGTAACCTCCACTAAAGAGATCCCACAGCTTCTAGACAACCTATGCCAGCGCTCTGCTACCCACGCAGCATAGCACAGAAGTGTTGGCTGGTGCTCATATTTGTGTCTGTTTCCTCTTGTGCTGGCACTGTGCAGCAGTAAGGAGAGAGTGTTTGCAGTAGCGCTTCCTGAAGCTTCAGTATCTGCTATCAAAAACATTTACCAGAATGAAAATACCTGCTTATATTCAAGCGTGTGTCAGAGTAATTTGGCACGTTGTGAATACTGGGGAAAACAGTGCAATGCTTCCCTATAAAACTAGAGAGTTCAAAGCACGTAAGTCCTCACAACTTGAGGACGTAGTCCCACTGCAGACCTTAATCTGTCACCTCTCTCATCTCCAGTTTGAACCCTTGGCAAGATGCTTCCTTTTGCATTTCTCAGTAAAACAGAATTCTTAAAATGCTCCCACATCTGCAAGGAATGGAACTAGGTTTGTGGCATGTTTTTACTATATATGGTGTGTTAGAGTCAGTTCCGTATTTGATTAAGCATATTCTTTTCAAGGCCGTCTACATTTAGGTCATCGATGTCACTCTGCTGTGCACATTTACAAAGATTAAAACCACATTTGAGTCTTATAAATACAGGCTACGTACATGGAGTGCCTCTGACAGAAAGCACGTACGCAGAGCTCTGTGTGTTCCCATGGTGCCTGAATTTCATTCAGTGGAATGAATCTGCTAAAATAATAGGTGTTTATATGGAGGGCACAGTGAGTTTTCCCCACACAGACATCCCACCAGTAAATACTGCAACTCATTCTCTCCTCTCTCTTTTGAAGGCACCTCTCTCAGCTGTTGCAGCATGGAAAATGAATTCAGATCACAACTAGTTCATGTATACACTAAAAAGAACATTGGCTATTGAAAGCCTCTGCTGTTACACTACCTTCACATACGCTTGTACAGCAGCAAGACCACAGAAGTGCCCATCTTCCAAAACAGAAAATAAAAGAACTAACCTCTGATTGAAGTGTTTCCTAAATTGATAGTAACTAAGTTTGTGAATAAGCAAAAGGTATCTTCTGTGGGCTTCCCACTGTGTCCAAGGATGACAGAGGTTTGGCCATGGATGTGTCTCTTGCTAACTAGCAATCACCTCTTACCTGGTGGCAGAAGGGTCGGCCAGCAGTACGGCTATCACACTTCTTGCTTCATGCAAACAACGGCCAGCCGTAACAGTATGATAATGCAGAGCAGTGGCCAGAATTGTGCACTGCAGAGCAAGATGCGATTAGCACTGGATCTTCCTGCTGTCAAGAGCTGACTTACCTTCCTTGTTACTCTCAGTTAAGTATGTGTTTCTGCAGTAATAACACAACTGTAACCGATCCAGTTCTGAACAGAGGCTTCCTCCCATTATTCCTGTACTGCTCTAAGCACACGTGTATATAATTGAGGACAGGGCTGCATAGCCCAGCAAATCACGGGACGCGTACTGCTTATGACTGCAGCACATACCTCAGGAATAAAATACACTCAAAGTACCGGTGGAGTGGAATAGCATTCTCAGCAAACACCGCCTAAGCGATAGCGGCAAAGCTGTCTGCATCTCCGTCCGGGCGCCAGCACACCGGCCCTCCACCCGCGGGCAGCGCGGAGGGGCAGCACCGCGCCCCCCACCCGCACAGGTGCCGCCGCACTGGGAGCAGCTCCGCCCAGCGCGCAGCCGCGCACGGAACAAAGCGGGCGTGAGAGCCACGCGGTCGAGGAATAGTGTTGGGTTGTTTTGTGCTTCCAGCCTGCCGCAAGCCTTCGGCCGAAACCCTCCGTTCCGCACTTCTCCTTACCCGCGGGATACTACCAGCACAGCAGCACCCCGACCCCCAGCTCCGGCGGCGAACCCGGCGCCACCCAGCCCTCCCACTAGGGACCGTCCCGCCCCCGCCCGGCAGGAAGGCGCCCCCGCCTCTCCCAGCAGCGGCCGAGGGGCGGCCAGGCTCGGCTCCTCCTGGATCTCACTCGCTTTCCCGGCGCTGCCGGGAAGGACGGACCGCAGGGAGCCAGCAGCCATGGGGCTGCTCGCGCTGCTCTGCGCCCTGGCCGTCCTCAGCTGCCCGCTGTTGCCTCCCATCGCCGCCGCCCGAGCCGGTGAGTCGCGGCTTCGCCTCGCTGCGGCGGGGGCTGCCAGGGGACGGGTGGGGGATCGGCTCGGCTCTGCCGCCGGCCTGGGTACGGGGGAGAGAGCCTGCTCGCTTCGGAGCCCTGAAGCTCTGCGGTGCGTGTGCTCGTGCGGCGTTGTGGCCAAAACGTGTGAGCCTGGGCGCCAGGCGGATTGCTGCGGTTTGCCCAGATAACTGTTGATTGGTGGTGGGGGTTTTTTGTTTGTTTGTTTCTTTTTTTGTTTTGTTAAGTGAATGCTACAGCTCTGGAATACAGATGATGCCGGGTGTTCGAAAACAAAGAACGGTTTACAGCCATCCGGCGGCTGAAGGGGTGGCCGAGAGGTAGCAGGTAGTGGTGAAAGGATGTGATGGGCGGTGGGATGCGGTGTTGAGTGCCCCAGCAGCGCGTTGACAGCTCCGGGAGGCCGCGTGTCCGCCGAGTCTGCAGGTAGCGCCGGTCCGGGGAGGTGTGCCGGCACCAGCCAGCTCAGAGCGTGCTCTCCAGTTAGATGAGTTTCCTCTTTGTTCACCTAGAAATAACACTGATGACAGCGTATGCTCTGACAGATGAGACTTCCAACCCACCTGGCTCAAAACCCGACTTGGCGGTGTAGCGTGCAGGGAAAGAGTGCAGAAGACATGCCCAGCCTTGTGGGTTCTAGCCGAGATGCAGTGGTACAGAGCTAGGTTAAGCACTTGCAGATAGCAAGGATTCTTCTGCGAGGTTCTGTGTAACACTTCTTTCAGCACAGCACTCCTGCTGAGGGAGCTGGTCAGAGGAACAGAGGGTCTGCAGCTAGGAACAGGCCTTCTGAAACAAGGGCTGGAAGAGGAGTGAGCTGGTGCTTGTACTGGGAGGAAAGGACCAGAGAGAGAAACCTAGTGCTGCTATACAACTTATTGTAACAGGGACATGAGAGGATAAGGAGACCACAAGTGTGTTTATGCTGGCAGAGAATGGAAGTGTCCTTGTTGAAAGAAATGGGGGGAATGCATGCATGGGAGGTAATCACAAACTACAGAAGTTAATGCTGGAAGAAGACTGCACTGCTGAATGCTCTTATTCCAGTTTACAGGAACATCCAAGCTCGTTTTCCTGCCTTCTGCTGTGTAGTCTTCATTAAAGGACATCCTAAAGTGCATCATTCATTTGTTGCTTCCTTAGGAAGAATGTAGTTACCGTATGATAAGAGGCTGAGAAAAGAAAAGCCCAAATTATCTGATGCACAGTGGAAGCAATAAAGCCCAGCAACTGAGCATGGCTTCTCTCTCCTTTCACCCACCCCCTCAGCAATGTCATCTCCCCACTGACCGTACAGCAGCCCTGTTTTCACCACAGTGTACTTAGATCCTCTTTCATCTCTGTCCTTGCACCTGCAGCTTCTCCCCTGCTCTCTCCTTGTTCCCTCAATATCCACAGTTCCCACCTTGTTGGCCTCAGGTGGACCTGCAGACAGGAGGAAGAAGGCAGCTTTGCAGCAGGTGCTGGGCACTTGCTTATGAGCTGTTCAGGTGCTGCCTCTGAAAAGCCAAGCAGCATGCTGGCTGAGGTCTGAACTGGCCCATGCTTTCCTGTATGGCGACAGGTGGGTGAAAAGAGAGATGTTACCATGGCTTAGAGCCAGCACCTGTAGCAAAAGCTATGGAGAAAGGAAAGCAAAAAGGAACAGTTTGCAAGAAAATGGTACTTCAGTAAGGTGTGTTAAAACTGCTGCTACATCATTTACGTAATACAGTAATGAATACTGTATACATGGAGAGATTCGACAATGTATTTTGTAATTGTGGTGTTTGTTGTTACAAAAGGTAGTCACCGTCATCTCTCCTACAAGATTAGCTTCCTTATGAACACATCTCACTTGCACATCTCATTTGATCTTTACCTAATTTATGTGCCACTGAAAAATATGGATTCTAGATGCAGGTTATACAGAGGGGAGGTACAAGGAGCAGTGTTTTTGTTGTAAGCCAGTGGCACAGCACTACAGTCAGTAATGTCTGGAAATCAGTATAAATGGTTGTCCAGTGGCACATCTTTAACTGGCTTAACCAATGCTTAGTTTCCACCTCATAAAAACAACCACCGAGAGATGAACATAAATACTGCTTGTTTATAAACAAGTATATAGAAACACTAAAGATTTTTTTTTTTTCCTGGTACTCAGGTGATGTGGGGTGATGTCAGAGACTGGTTGAAGCTGTTGTATTTTTTTGCTCTCTACTTTTCCTTTCACAGTACAGTACTCTCAGTACCTTCTTACATACAAAAACTGACATGGAATGAAATTACAAAATAGCTTTGTGTGAGCAGAATATGTGAATGATAACCAGGAATCCAATTATAGCATTCAGTGGAAGACAGAACACTATAGTATGTTAAAGTCAAACGGTCTCCAACTTACTGAGCTTTCTATGTCATTTCCCTGTGTCTTTTTGGAGAATCAGTGTAAGGACCACAGGCAATAAAAGAAAAATTCAAGCTATTGAGTATTCTTACTTTCAAAGTTCTTACTAGAAGCAAACTGTGTATGTAACACAATGTCCTGATGGTACACCGCAAGGATAAAACTTTATCCTGTCATTCTTAATAAACCAGGGTTCTTGTGTATATTATAAGCACAGGCAGCTATTAAGTCAGTTAGAATGCTATTAATTATCAAAATAATAATCCTGGCGTTTTGACCTCTTTCCAGAGGATTGTGTCTCAGCCTCGCAAAAGCAGGATGACTGTTTGACACTGTTTGAATGCTTACGATCATTATGCTATCAAACCTTTACTTCTGTTCTAACAAAATATTGTTGTGGCTAGAAATTAATGAAGCTGTTACCAGATGTATTTTAGAGGCATGTAATGTGACATTTTATACAGCTCAGGCTTAATACCTAGAAGATTCTGGCATAGTTGTAGCTGTCTAATAGTAGTTTTAAAATCTTTTCTGTAGAGCATTTGTTTTGCTATGGCTTATAGGTAAAGCCTGTTTCCCATTACAGATTGTCACACATTTACTGTCAAGGTTCATTAAAATCTTTTAAAATAATGCGTTGTCATCTCATCCTCTGCCCAATCTGATCATTGGCTTTTTCAAATAAACACTGACACACAAGGAATCCAGAACCCCGGGCAGCAACATTCTTCCTTTCTGTTTTATCACGCGTGAAGTGCACTGTTGGTTTTTCTAATGGTATACAGACAGTGGGTTATTCAAACAAATATCTTTGCAAATGAAAAGAACTGGTATGCAGCCATCAATACCTTCAAATCAAATTGAACTTCATTAAGAACATTTAAATTTCTGCTCTCTAGAGAGAGGCGAAGTAACAGCAAGGTTAAGGTCTCATCCTGTTTTCCCACGCTGTTTAAGTGTCATCTAAGTTTAAGGTAAGGATATGGTCTGGGCACAATACACAGCATGGAGCTGTTGGCAACAGCATCAGGGTTGAGTTCAACTTGAAATAAAGTCACTGCCTGTCTGAAGGATACATCGTTTATAAAATCGCTGCCTGTCTGAAGAATACGCCATTTATGCAGAGTATTATTTCAGATAATTTTAGAAGAATTAAATTTACTTCTGGAATGTTCTCATCCTGAATTATTCTAGTAGATTTCTACTTCTAGAGAAGTTTGATAATGGAATAATGCAAACTCAAAATACTTCAATCTGTAATTCATTTTGTAAACAAGTTAACTCCAGGAATTCTGCATGTAACTAAATTTACCAGCACTGTTTAAGTAACTATAAGGAACAGCCAAACAAAGGTCAGTGGCTGGTAAACAGAAACTGTCCTAGTAGTCAATTTTCTCAAAGCTTTTTCATAGTGCTCTAATGAGTCACTGTCAAAAAGTACGTTGAGTTACTGGCAAGTATTTTGGCCAGTCACTGTGGATCTGTGGGTCCATGTAGTTCACTTGCAAGTCCTCAAGAAGGGAGAACAGCAGCACTGCTTCACTGCTAGCTACAGTGAGGCAGCAGAGGCGAAGCGCTTTGGAGTTCAGGGAGGCAGGCAAATAAGAGGCGCTTGTCAGCAGTATCTCAGCTCCCATGTTCTGTAGACCTCAGTAGCACAGTGCTGATCTCCAAATGTAGCTCTGTTCTTATATCTGTGCTCTTCTCTGAAATGTGCTTACCTGATGTGAAACCACGTCACATCTTCTTTGTGCTTTGGCGGTGGAGGAACCAAGAAGGAGCTCTGGGGACTGGGATATCATCATCATCCTTTCCTGAAGTTTTTGGTTTTAGAAACAGCAGTGGAAGAAACAGTATTTTATAGCATTTGAAGTCATAAATCAGAGGTGCAATTAAAGCTTTTTCGTCACTCCTACTGATGTCTCAAAGCTTTACTGTGGAGACTTGTCTCTTGGCAGGAGAAATCAAGGGGTTTTTTGTTGTTGCTGTTTTCCAATTACATGCCGTTCTGATTTTTCCAAGAGAGGTGAGCACCAACTGTGCCAATTGTGACAGGTTCCTCTTGCTGTAATCATTAAGCAGTGGAAATTACGTAAGTATTCAGTTAGCTGCAGGCTGAAGTTAGAGATGTTAAAGATAAGTTACGCTGTATCTGAACTGCGTAACTGAGAGCTGACTATTGGAGCCATCTAATCACTTGGACAGAACGTCTGGAATCGTGAAAGACTGAGGATCTGTAGTTCTGCCTTCTGTTAATGTTTTCTCTTGGAATGAGGACTAGATCCTTCTGTAATTTTGCATAGTACCTTTCTGCACAAACACTGTGTTCCGAATCTCTCATACTTCTGTGCCCTTTGTGTTTTGGTGTATTTATCAAATTGTTCCTACTTCAGTTTACACAACAGTTTCCCAGATTTGAATTTTTCCCAGCAACAACTTTTTTTTTTTTTTTTTTCCTCTGAACTTTAGAGGATGCAGGTCAAGTAACATCATACACAAACACAATCATCTCAAACACATCCCCTCTTGTGCTCTTCCCCCCACTCCCAGAGCGCTGCTGTGAAACACCATGGTTCATGCTGCACAGCAGCTTTAAAAGCTAAAAATCCCCACATCTCTCTACTACCACTGCTATGATTTCATCCCATGTTTTAGTAACAGTCGAGCTGCAAGGTTGCTCTCTCATAGCCTGCTCACAAAGGTTAGCAGTTGGCTGCTTAAGGCTGCTCTTGCCATCTGCCTCCTATGACGCTTTTGTTCTCATCTGCATTTAAAAGTAAGTGATTTGAATTACTGTAGAACAAGTAACTGCATCTAAAGAACACTGTCTTTAGATGGGTGAGTTGTGCTTAAGTACTTTCAGCTTACTGATTCAAGCTTACACAGCTTCATTTTTATTTTAGTAATCTAGAATCGAACAGATCATTTGCCTCGCTAAGCAGCTGAATTGTTACTTAAGCAGTAATAGCTGTCACTTCTGTCTGCTTACAGAACATTTCAAGTAAGCTACACCTAACTACTGTAAGCTGAAAATGATATATAATTCTCCAAAAAAATTATCTGAAATAGTATCTACAGTAACTCTCCTGATGTTTGTTTTTACATATATATGCCTTTGCCTCACGTTCAGTTCTCTGTAATTCACACTTTCATAACTTGCTATGTCTACATTCCAAAGGCAGACACCCTGTTCTGACTCATCTTCAGTAGCAGTCACTGAACCGTGCTGCAGAAGAGCTGGCTGTGGAGACAACCCTTGTGTCAGGTTTTGGAAGTGCTGTAAGGGCATGCTGGGCACATGCCGTCCTCAGTACACTCTGGGCTGCAATAAGTAGAGCTGGTGAAGTGTTTCAATCAGTGCAAGCTGTGGCTACCTGTAGCACAGGAAGAAGGCTGATTCATACCAGTGTTGACAGCTGTGTGAAGACTTCCACTATCTAACTTTAACTTCATCTGGCCATCTGCAGTCTCTGTCTCCAGAGACTACAGAAATGTCTCAGTAACTAGATGTTTTAATTACATCGTAGCATTTTGTTACTTCAGTGACACATAATTCTAGCAGGAATTCTGTGTATGAATTCCATGTTTATCCCAGTACCTCATATTTTAGAAAATGTATGACAGGTTGGACAAAGAAAACCAGTGGGTGGCAACTTTATAGTTGTTCTTGTGCTGAAGTAGCCCACATAGATAAGATCGATTCGCTAAGCACAAGCAGAATTCAGCTGCTATCTTAAACGGCTTAAAAGCTGAGGGTTAAGAGTTTGCGGAGGACATTTTACCTGAACATGTAACAGGGACTAGAACAAAACAAGATGGACTAAAATCTGTGAGCAGACAGTGCTTTGAATAAGAAATTAACTGCATTATTTTGTGTTACTAATATGATTTTAGATTTCCTCGTTGAAAGATGTTTTCACTTCCCCATAGCATGTAAATATTTGCTTTCTAATCTCTGTGCTTTCTTATGTTTCAGACCGTACAAACAATAGCAGCAGAGCAATGGGCAGAACTTTTGTGATATCTATACCTATGGAAGATATTGAAAGCAGTGATGAAAACGACTCGGAGGTTGGATCAGGATCTACCAATCAGACGAGATCACCTCCACGTGAACAACGAACAGTGTCAGTGGAAACGGGGAGATACCTCACTAGTCCATGGCTGACCCGTTTTGTTCCTTCGGTTTACACGTTAGTGGTTGTGCTCAGCCTCCCTCTGAACATTACAGCCATATTCGTGTTTCTGAAAAAAATGAAAATTGAAAAGCCAGCTGTAGTTTACATGCTGAATTTGGCTCTTGCGGATGTACTGTTTGTAAGCGTGCTCCCTTTCAAGATTGCTTACCATTTCTCTGGAAACGACTGGGTATTTGGACCTCGGATGTGCCGCTTCGTCACTGCTGCTTTCTACTGTAACATGTACTGTTCGATAATGCTGATGACGAGCATAAGCTTTGATCGCTTCTTAGCAGTGGTGTACCCTATGCAGGCTCTTGGCTGGCGTACATTAACGCGTGCCTCAGTGATTTGTTTCATCATATGGTTTGTAGCAATAAGCGGGGTTGTACCTTTTCTCATCAGAGAGCAAACTATGGAAATACCCAAGTTAAATATCACAACCTGCCATGACGTGCTAAGGGAATCTGAGCTTCAGAGCTATTACGCACACTTCTTCTCCGTCTTCTCATCTGTTTTCTTTGTGGTGCCATTTATAATATCTACCGTCTGTTATGTGTGCATCATTCGGTGTCTGAGTTCTTCTAGTATCGTTGCAAGACAAAATAAGAAGACGCGTGCCTTGCTCTTGTGTGTGGCTGTTTTCTCAGTTTTTGTCATCTGTTTCGGGCCAACAAATATCCTGCTATTAATTCATTATATCCATTTTTCATATGACAATAGCTTAGAGTATCTCTACTTCGCCTACCTACTGTGTGTATGCATCAGCAGTGTTAGCTGTTGCATCGATCCCTTCATTTACTACTATGCTTCTTCTCAGTATAAGAGACAACTGTTTAGTCTCTTGAGATGTAAAGAGACTTTAGATCCTAACAGCAGTAACAGCAGTGGCCAATCGATGTCTACCACTAGCAGAAGGGGCACATGCTCTACTAATGCAAATAACAGCGTCTACAGCAAATTACTAGTAATACAGTGAGACCATGTGTCTTACACATGCTTAATTTGTATACAATTTCAGACAAATAAGAAGATGCTATCTCCAAGAAATGCAGCTTATACCATATTGTGCAACGTACAGTTTCATTATAGTAATGTACAGTCCAAATTAGTACGAGTGTATGTACATGTGTGTGTATTGTATTTGTACATAGGTTAGTGCTGAGGAGAAAAGTAGTTTTTTAATAATATCTGCTGACTGTTTTTTAGATGAAGTCCTTTTTACAGACAAATATTTAAATTTTTAGTGCAATTTATTATGGGGATATCATGAAATCCTATTGTGGGATTTTCAACTGTATCATACAGTTTAAATTTCTTACTTACGGAGTCTGTCCATCTAACCATTATTCTATGAAGAAAGCGAAAATATCTTTCTAGGTGGATTTTTTCCTTTATTTCTGGAATAGTCCATATACCGTATGGGTATCGTGGGCATCATAGGCCCCGAGACTCTATATTTTACATGTTTATTTATGTTTATATCACGTTAGGAATTAGAACAAATAAAAAACAGCTATTGGTTGTTGAATTTTGTCAAAGAAAATTGCCCTCAGTGGCTCAGAGCAGCTTTTCTTTCAGTGTTCTTACCATTAGTTTATGCCAATTATCTTGGTTATAACAGTGGTAGAACCAAATTACATCGTGTTGAACAGCACTTCAGAAAATACACTGAAAAAACATAACGTATCACCTTGTTATGCAGTTTGCAAGTGTATGCTTTCTTGCACATTGTTAGTCATCATTTAATAACCAGGACTTGGAAGTATTCTTTATCTCTGCCAAGTCGGGATGTCTTATATTTTTGTGCACACATCAACTTAAACTTGCTGTCATATGCAAGTAAATAGCTAACTTTACCCTCTTTTACTACATTCTTTTAGCATTCTTTTACTACAAAAGACAATAAGGCTAAATAAGAGAAAGTCGGTGTTAGAAATAAATGTGTAGATAATAGACTTCACAAAAAGGTGGAACCCAAATTAAGTAGGAATTTGGTTAATGTAGGTTTTGCTACAGGAAGCAGCCAAGAACAACAACAGTGGCCAAATGTTGCCTTCAGTCCATCACAAGGGATAACCTTAATCTTCCTGCAGGTACTTTGAGAGAGAGAAGTTTCTTTGTGTTGACCTTCTCTTCTTGTTTTCTAACCACTTCTTACCAGGCTTAAACACAATTAAATGCTGAATTAGATTTTTGTTCTCAAACAGTAGCTACTTTCTGAATAAGTAAACAAAATAAACAAAATAATAATACATGTATGTATTGTTTGTAAGGGTAAAAACCACAGACATTTATATGAAATAATAAGACACATTCACGTTTTTGTTGAATATTATACTAGAAGTTGCTGCTTGATAGGTTGGTTTGTTCTGTTTTTCCAGTAAATAGTTTATCGTAAAGCTATGGGAAACAGGCTTCCTGCTTTCTGAGAAGTTACCTCTGTGCTTCCTGTGGGTATAACGTGGGGTACTGCATTTTTAGATCTATCAGTAATTGGAAGTTATTTCAATGTAGTGGTATTTTGTTTACTTTTACATAGCCAGAGGAGACAGTCTGGTCAGTTTTGCGAGGACAGTATTACAGATAGGAGGGAAGGTACTTAATGTTTCAACTTTCTGTATTATAAACTGTAAGTATTAACTCATTGTGTTCATTTCTTGTTACATATCCCTATCTTAACCAAATAAATTAGTATCTACTTTGTTTCTTCGAGGTATAATTCTGCTGTTTGGTTTTGTACTGCTAAACTTGTAAGCCTTTGGAAATTTGGTGGGCTCCATGAAATGTAATGTAAAAAAAATGCCTGTACATTGGTCCAGCCACAGATGCTCAAGAGTCACAAAACTACCTATTTTACTAGGGACATTTTAAGGATAGAAGAAAGCATAACCAGCTCTGGCTTGTAAGTGTATGTATAGATAGATACATACATATACATATGTGCACCACAGGGGAGTTTGGGTTGGTTTTTTGTTGTTGTTTTTTATTTTTCCTGAGTACTATAATGTATTTATGCAATGGGTATTTAGTGTGCAGTGAAACTCAAGGCCTCTTATGGACTTGGAAATTGCAGTTGCTTATCCAAAGCCCCTTGAATGTTTTGGTTCCAATCCAAAACTGAATCCTGACGTGACTTTAGACTGACATTACAGAACACCGGTGTCCACCAGTTTTTACATGAAAGTTTCACAGCAAGCAAACCTGAAAAGAAGTAAGTACACCAGCTGGTGAAACATTAATCCCCAGCAAATAATTTAAAACTCTTTGTGTTTTTAAGGATGACATTTTACAACACTATGCAATTTTGACTGCAAAACAGCAAATTCGTACCGCAGCAAACGAAGTTATTCCACAATCTGAACAGATGGGGTGGTTTCATTTATAACCCTTGTTTGCTTGAGAATGTTTGCAAACAATTTCTTCCTATGCTGTAGGGTGAAAAAGAAAAATCAAAATAAGCAACTGCTTATCCTCACGAAGAAGAACATCAAAAAAGATTGCAAATAACAACTAAAAAGGATTTTATCTGTGTTTGTAGACTGTTATTCCAACCCGTGCCACACACAGTACTAAGGTTGGTTTTGCTGCTAATTCTAGCATGTGTGCACGTGCTGAAACCAAACACAAACAGCACCAACAAAAGAACACCAACAAACCCACAACCTGAAAACATCGTTAACATGAAATAAAAAGGCTCTACAAACCAAGTGCATCTATTGACTTCTTCATAACTAGATTAAATGCTGAAGTTGCCTTTGAAAAGTATTTTTATATTGTCTAAGCGTATTTGAAAACACTTTCATGTGCAAAAGTATCCCACCCTCACTGATCCTCTGCAAGTGCTTCAGCAAGCCTGCAAATACGCATCTCTGCTGCATGCATAGAGGTGACCAGTAATTCCTGCACAGTGTAACACCTGCACTGACATTAAGTAAATGCAATTTTTTTTCATAGCAAACGAAGCATTTCTAATTTTAACCTCATAGAGCAGTGTCATATTTCTGTTCGTTGTGTTTTGCAAAAGCTTCAGCTTCACGTGACTGCAAAAGTAAACAGGAGAGCAGTGGCAGGGCCCACCTACTGCAAGAACTAGAAAACTGCTAACATGACTAGGCAAGTCTCATACCCAGAAAATGACAGTTGAAGTCTTACTGAGCTTATCATTCCTGTGCAACCCACTCTGTAGTTAGTGTCTGCTTTTGCTGCTGCATTTTTTTTTTTTTTTTTTTTTTTTTTTTTGCAAGATAATGCATTTAAAGTGGCACACGGTGGTAGAACCGCCGCTTGCAACACCGGAGGCCCAGGTTTGAATCCCCCCTGTGGCACAAGTGGTAGAAGTGCTGCTCTGCTACACAGAGGGCTCGAATCCCGGGAGTTGGACTCGATGATCTCTAAGGTCCCTTCCAACTCGCACGTACTATTATACTATGATAAAGGAAGGACCTGTTCCTGCAGCAGTGGTTTACTTCAAGCCAATCATCCCAGAAATTTGAACATTTAAAATGAGCTTATAACTGCTAAGGGAAGCAGTAGAGCAATGTGGTCACCATTTGAGGAAGTTATTACTGCATTTAGACTGGTATGATCAAGCTAACAGGAAAAGCAAACAACCTTTTCATGCTTAATGCACCCTTGCATTGCTAGCTGGCAAAGAAAATAACTGTTTCACAGACAAGTGAGAATCACATACTGTTTCTCTTGCGCCCTTTTTGCATTCTTCATTTTCTTCATGAGGTGAGGATTAATGTGCATCATTTTCTGCATGCAGGAAGCAAAGAAACTTGTTCCAAATGATATTTGGAAGTGAGGAGGTGACAAACAAAAATGCCTTTGAAAGCTTGCTAATGTTACCAGTCTGAGAGATCTGTGTTATAGAAATACTGGCTGAAGATGCGTGGGGGTGAGATTTGTAATCAGCATGGTTTCTGTTGGCAAAACATCTCCTATAGCTGCTGTCACTAGTAAAACTGATTTCACAGTGGTAAGTTATGCTTGATTTAGCACGGCAACCATTTTGCAGGGACTGGTGCATTTACTCATTACCTGCATCAGTTAATTCCAAGCACACAGTTGCCACTACAACCTGCTTCCTGCATTTGGGCAGCAAACAAATATGGGTTTCTGAGCTCTGTTTACCACATTTATTTTAATCCATCCAGAAACATGAACTTGACTGTAAAACATTTTAATGACTGCTTAACGCAGGCTGTTGCCACTGTGTCTCTCCCATGTTGCAATGGGATGCAGAGACAGAAAGATTTAAAGACAGCAAGTCACCAACTACAGCTCTGCAACGGAGATCTCTTACAGCTGGGGGAGGAGGGAGCAGGGTCAGGTGAGACATTCAACTAAGTTGCTTGCTAATGTTTTGTTAGTTTCCTTGTTTTATAATCACCACCATTTTTTATTTGGTCACAGCTTGATCCTGTAAAGTGAAGTGAAAGCTGAAGTATTAATGAGACCTCTCATGCACTTAATGCTTTTGCATGATATTTTGCATTTAGCAAGCGGTAGACCTGGTTCAGTGACAGCTCATACAGCTGAGGAAGTGAACAAAAATAACATGCTATAACCCAAGTCACCACGAGGGAGCATTACAATGATTAGGTACAGCTGTTGCAATTTGGCTTCTTGGAGAGATCATTAGTAACTATATCTGAACAAACAAACAAAAAAAAAAAAAAAAAAAAAACATGCTGAACTGTGAAAAAAATCAGTTCTCAGTAGATCTGGAAAAGTGAAAAATATTGGAAATACGTTGGGGGGGAAAAAAAAGGTAACTTTATTTGAAACAGATTCTGTAAAAGTTTCAGCAAGATTCCAAGGAATTCTTTTTCTTCCCTTTGTACATATATCCTTATAATAATCATGGTCCCTCTTGCACTGCAGCATTGCAGCTAATCTCCTGAAAATCAAGCCCTGCCATTTCTTGTATGACACAGGTCTGCAACATACTGCAGACAGCAGCATTCCTCCATTGAGGTTGGAGATGAGAAACTCAACACACAGACATAAAGTCAACAGTAATAATATGGCCTGGTGTGCTCCTTCATCAAAATAAAATGCTATAACAATTACACTAGTCCAATTAATCTCCATCCTACTGTAAGTCTAAAATCACTGTCCTTGACATTCTTTGATCATGTTATGGCTTTCTGTTAGGAATCTGCAGTCTGTTATTTGCTTGTTTGGTTGGCTTGTTTGTGCTGTATCATGCTGCACCACAGGTAGCAGCTCCTAGGGACTCTACAAACATTTCTTCATCCTCCTGAATGGGCCTGCAGGGACTTCACACAGGTAATTCCAGTTCATCCTCCAGAAGAGCTTGCAGCACACTTGTTTCTCCTTCCAATTCAGCTGATGATGGCAGGCAGTACACTGCTTCTTCCCTTATGAGCCTGAAAACAGAAACTGAACAGACTTTGAGAGCAAAACTGTCTGCAACCACTAGCACTGTTAGATCCTTAGAATATTCTAGAACAAATCACTGTCAACAACACACAAACCAGACTTGGATCCTGACATCAAACCTTTCATAAGACATCCAAGTGAATTCCCTGAGCTTATGCCTTGTCAGGCAGAACTTATGCCTTGTGCCCTGCAGGACAGGGATGGGGTGCTACATCAGCTGGGGTGCTGACACTGCTGAGCTAACACATGGGTTTGCTTCCCTTCAGGCAGCATGGACCTTGGAAACAAGCACCAGATCTGGAGCGCATGTGTTTTGTCACAGCCACCTCTTCTGTAAAGTCACACTTAATACCACCCTAAGCACTGATCGATCATTTATTGTCCAAGACATTTCCCACACAGTCTTTCTCACCATTTACAAGCAAGGTACTCTGAGGATTTGCTTTTTAAAATGGGTTTTACCATCAGCTTTACTCTGTATGACTTAAATCCCTGATTTAAATACTTCTTTCCTGATATGGTCACTCCTACAACTTTCTCTTTTATAGCCAAAAATAATTACTGCCTATTCAAGTTGGGTTTTTTGTTTGTTTGTTTTGTTGCTCATCCATATTGTTGCAAATCTGAATAAAAGAAGATGTGTCCTTGTCTTCATCAACCTTGTGGTGTTTGTAATATGGTGCTATTCACGTCTGACAGGTTTTTCCAGGAACCATAAAACACAATAAATTTGTTAAGCTGAAACATCCCATCAGTTGGTATAACTGGAATAACTGCACCGCATGCATGTGGATAAAACTTCACAGCTGTACGTAACACATAATACTGCAAACCAATCTCTGGAGTAGAAGAATAAAGAGAACACCATTACTCAGGCTTGACTTTTGTTTAATCAATGGGTAATAAATCTCTCTCCTTCAGAGTAATATTTTAACTATGTTTCCAAACAAATATATATATATATATATATATATATTGTATACTTTTACCATAGGTCATAGCAGGAATAAACCACTATATTTGTGCCAATTGTGTAAATTCTTTTTTTCCTTTTTTTTTCTTTTGTCTCCACCTTTGCTAACTTTAAGAGGTACATGCAGTCCTAAACGGCAAAGAACATAATAAATCCAGCTGGCTGTCACTGCTTTTCCTGCAAAACTAAATGCCTGTGGAAAGGCAAAATATAGCAAAAATACATACATATATACCTAGGTGTGACCAAGAAACTAGTGTCCCACCAATAAAAATACATGTTTATAGAATCTCTGAAATTCAACTTAGATCTCCTAATTTGCTTTAACACTGAAAATTATCTTTAGAAAACTCTTTTGAAAGGAGGGACCTACTACGTTTTACTTAGTACATAGCACATATCTGTAAATCTGCTGAGAACTGTATGCATGTTTTGCATTAAATGGTTAAGTTTAAACATTTCTAAACCTTCTGTATCTCTTTACCAGAGATAAGGAATTCTATTATGTAGAATTCTTTCAAAACTACACTTAAAATGTCAGACAATTCCATGATACAGGCTAGTCTAATGATGCAAGATGCATTGTCTTTCCTTAGCCCTTTTGACACTGTACTTCCTGTTTGTTTCATAATGAGACAAGATGCTTTCTTCTTTCCTCACCTCCTCCTTCTGGACTGGCATCAATCAGCTAAAATGAGATGGAGCAATATACAGCATTGAGGAGAAGCCACATCTCTGGGCATAGCTGTTGAGACTGACTGAGAGCAAAATGAAGTCCGTAAATGCCATGATCATGGATGAATGAGTTTTATGTTTCTCTTAAGAATATACAGAAAACCCCACAAAGGTATTAACTATGTATTCTTTGAGATTTATGAGTGCTTAGGTACCAAGGGAGAGAGGCACAAACTGCCAGTAGTAGCTGGACACTGATAAAGAGATCTTATTGAAATTTTACATTTTTCTCTAATTTTTATTATTCTTGTTAAAGACAGACCAATGAGGAATTTGCTCAGCCTCTGCCATGAGTTTTAACTACAAGACTTACATTAAGATTTATCCAATTCTCTTGTTACGGAACAGGACTTGGCTTGCAGTGATAAAGCAAATAAGGCTTACTGCCTGAAATGGTGTGCTTTTTTCCCATGACTTGGATAGACTAATTTAGGACCTTCGTCTGATGACTAACCTCCCTCAGTCAAAGTACCACAGAAAAGAGCCTGGCTACCTTCATTTTCACTTCAGTATCTCATGTTCCAGTGTGAGCAACATGCTGCGCTTACATGTCTGCTAACAAGAACAGCCTGCTTAAGATCTTCTGACAGGGTAGGAAGGAAACTGGTGAGGGATGAGGAACTGTGGTGCCAGAAGAGGCACCACTCTATTCATGAGGAGCAAGCCCTGCCTCTCTACTAGCCCATGATCTGTGGGCTGAGCAATGGGATCAGGCCAACTCTGGGGCTACAGAGCATGGGGCAATCTTAGCAAACACTGCTTTATCCATGTTGCAGCTGAGCTGGAGCATGTGAGCTGGGAATTCAGCCTGCGTGCATGCATATGTGTGGGTCTATGTATGAGTGCCTATGTGTAGGTGTCTGTATGTACTGCCACTTATCAAACAGTTTTATTTAAAACCATTGCTGTTATTAAAGCAGAAGTGCACTCAAGCAGGCATTTCCTGTATTTCTTTTTTGAATACGTAATCCAGATGTTTTACAAGCCATAGACATAGTTGATCAGTTTTCGTAATGATGCTGATAAAGATATCCAGCCCCAGAGACTAAACCCAGGGCTTCTCCAGCGAACCACAAGTTACATTCTGCAGCAGTGAGACTGCATGCAAAAAGCGAAGACATTTTTAAGGGTGAACTTCTGATATAGTTCACCAGAAACAGATGTCACATGGGGAAACATCCCAAGCTAACTTTAATAATCAAACAGCTGCATTTTGTGTGGGGTCCTGTCAGCTCATTCATCACACCAAAGGTCTTGCAACAAAAGTAGGGACAAGCAGCAAGAGTATGGTTAGACATCTTTCACTCTTGCTCATTGTACTAGACAAGAAACTACTATAATGATTATGTATGTTTTTACCAGAGCACAGCAAGGACAGCATGGTTTGCACTGTGTCCAAGACAGTCATAGTCTGTCATAGACAGTCATAGTCTAGTCATATCTTCTATCCACCGCTTTACTGTTTATTCTGAGACACTTTCAAATGCATTATGTAGTTCATCTGGAAAGGTACAAATGGCAGTTGTCATTTGTTTGGTGTGGCAATTCTGGTCATTGCACTAAGAATGTGAACTCCACAGAGGCTGAAGGTATTAGCCAGACAGCAGCAGGGCTCTGTTTCTCTGCCTGCTCAGTGCTCAGACCACAGAACCATTCTAGGCCTTGCTGCCGAGGTTTCTGTTAGAGTCAGCAACTGTAAGTGTTGCACATACCTTAGTTTTGGTATCAAGGGCATGTGGGCAGGGTGCAGCAGACTGCTCTGTAAGAAGTATAACTGTTTCTTTAATTGTAGGCAAGATGTCACACCCTGCAATTTCAGAAACTTGGTACAACCCACATCAGCTTTGTCAGGTGTGTCAGAACACTCACTGCAATAGTTGCTCTGTAAAATTCACTGGCAGGTAGAAAGCATGACTATGTAGCCCCCAAAATACTGTTTTTCAGATTACTTCCCTTCACATGCTATTCTTGCTGCATTTCCCATCCAAGTACCTTGACTCTACAAATAAGCAGGCCTGGGAAAAGCTGACAGCAGAGAAACATTCTCAACCAGTTAATGAAATAAATTTATCTTTCAATCGACCTAGAGGATATGTTAATCCTGAGCTATGAGATTGCCACCTTAATAACTTTCACTACTGTATTTGAAGGACTTCACCCCATCTTAGGCAGGACTGTAAAGCCTTTTACTTGATGAAGTTCTACTTTACTTCTAACCATCTGCAGTTCTTGCTAGTTTCTGCCCTGCAGACAGCCGCTGGGAGTCCTCTCCCTTTGCACACATCTTCCAGTCCCTTCATTGCCAGGGTGAAGGAAAGAAGAGCATGGGCAGATGGGCAGTGTTTCTTTATTTATCCCATTTCCACCAAAGGTTTCAGAAAGAACTGATATGCCTAAGCTAAAGAGTACTGCCCTTGGTGTTCCTGTGTGAAAGAGGACTTCCCTTACCCTGACAGTGCACACTGAAGACTTCTCTCTTTCACTGTGCTCTCTGGAGACACACAGAAAAGTTATTTCTGAGGAAGATCCCCTAACAAGTCCTATTCATAGTTCTATCCTTATTTTATCAGGTTGCCATATATCCATAAACAATCAGTTCTAATAGTACCCAGAACATCTACAACGCAAGTGTCTTAGAGTATTGTGTAACGGTAGCTGTCAGAGTGAGTCAGAAATGCCATCATGCACAAGTATAGTAACACAACAAAGTTAATGGCCATAAAACCTTCCCTTCTAATAAATGGTTAGTCATCCCAGCTCTATCCACATAGATTCCTGGTTCTGCAGCCCAGCTGATGTGGAAATGGCAAGACAGTGAATGCATAGTGAGCTAGAATCTATGCTTTGAGTAGGGTCAGAAGTTCCCTCCTCCATCTATAGCCAAGGAATAGGTTCAGCTGTCATATTTCTGTGGTCCACATGGCAACAAGAAGCAAAGAAGAACCTAATCAGGAGCCAGACAGTGGTTAGAAATTGTATCTAGGCATCTCAAGGCAAGATGTCCCTACCAATTCTTATGGAGTACAGAGGAATGGCAATGCTTAACTGGTAGTCACTAAAGACTGGATAGAAGGAAGGCTCCTCAGGAAAGCATTTATATCAACTTGCCTGAAAATAGCAGTCACCACGTCACTCTTTACTGATGCTCATCTAACCCGCTTTCAGAAACATTCAGTGATGGAGACTTCCAACCCTGCCTCAACATTTGATGCCAGCCTCTTTATTTCTCCTCTTCTTCCTCTCCTCTCTTCTTCCCCTCCCCCTTTTCCTTCCCTTTCCCATTCAGTTAATGATTCCTGTCAGTCTAATCACTTCCAGATTAAACTATCCAAAATCTTTCAAATTCTCCTTAACAGGTTCTCCTGACATCTCATTCTCCGTCCCCAGCCTTTGTGTTTTCTTCTTTACATTTTCTGAAATACAGTGCATACACCATGGTACAGGTTACACTTTGTAAGTGTTGAATACATTGACTAGGCATATTATGCAGTCTGTGCTCTTTTGCTTTACCTAGCATGATGTTTTCCTTCCTTCCTTCCTTCCTTCCTTCCTTCCTTCCTTCCTTCCTTCCTTCCTTCCTTCCTTCCTTCCTTCCTTCCTTCCTTCCTTCCTTCCTTCCTTCCTTCCTTCCTTCCTTCCTTCCTTCCTTCCTTCCTTCCTTCCTTCCTTCCTTCCTTCCTTCCTTCCTTCCTTCCTTCCTTCCTTCCTTCCTTCCTTCCCTCCTTCCTTCCTTCCTTCCTTCCCTTCCTCCCTCCCTCCCTCCCTCCCTCCCTCTCTATTTCTCTCTCTTTGCAACAGCATGACAGGGCTAACTGTTAATTAGCTGTTGTCCTTTTGCATTTCACTCTGGAGACAATGCTATTTGGGGCTAAGAAGTGAGAGAATAACTGGTTCAGTGTAGATCATCCTTTTGATAAGCAGCCCTGTAGCTTAATGAAGTTTATCGTGAACAAGGCCTGCATGGGAAATCCAGCTGTAGTGGAATGTAGACTCAAATTAATGGTCAGTTCCACAGATTTCCTCAATTCATCTGCCTTAAGCCTGATGGGCACTACTTTGTAACAACCCTTTCCTGTGTTGTCTGTGATCAAACAGATGAAGTACTTAGGCTCATCCGTCCTGACACTTTTCTATTAGCAAAAACCAATCATGCAAGTTGTCTTGCCATTCTACTTGTAGCAAGAATGAATAGTATTATTGGGACAAAGGCATTTTTTCCCTCAAATCTTCTTTTAACATTCCAACTACTTCCACTGACCACTAGGCTATCTAGACTGAACACGCTACAGACTCAAAAAACATTGGTGGGAAAAATTGTGCTGCATCTTAACATACCAACAAAAACATCACAATCTCTGGGTTTGGTTTTAACATTTCACAAGCATTATGCAAACTGAATTAAAAACAGATTCACTGGAAGACAGAAGTTTTGAACTGGGGGGACAAGACTGTTCAGAAGGCTGTGTGCATAAACTGGAGCCAGCATTCCTGCTTTTCCCTTTTCATTTTTATCATGAGGTGAGTGTCACATTCATGGTGCCCGGCCAAATTCAAAAGCCTGTCATTTCATTTCTTAAAGTTCCAGACATAACTCCTCACTCTGGTAAAGCACATGGTGAAATGAGATCTATTTAATCCACAACTGATTGCAGTTTTAGCATCTAATCTATCAGGATTTAGTAATGCACATTTTTTCCTGAATGTTTGAAAAGCTAGTACTTTTATTTTGCAAAGCACCCTGAGATGACTGTCTTACAATTTAAGCACAAAAATACATCCTTTTCAAGCCTTTAGAAAGCAATTAATAGCTACAAGATGTGTCACCTAATCCATAAGCCTCAGTTCCTTTAAAGTCCAGCTTCAGGTGAGGACTGAGTGTGATGAAAGTTAATGGCAAAATTCCTATTAGCCAGGTTCTCGATATCTTTTTCTAACACAGTCATCATAGGTTGAGAGCTTCAGTTTGGTGAGGGCAAATATTCACTACCATCAGCTGCAACTTGGCTTTAATTACAGCAAAAAGTGAGATAACAAACTGTTCTGAGGGATAACATTAGCTGGGTTAAAACTGGGAATGTGCAAATATGAATAAGAGAACAGCCTATCATTGATAGCTTAAATGCATCTGACTTCTGAAAATCAACAGAAAAGACCTGATGGTGTCCTCAAGCACAGTTCATGGGTCATCCAAAGTCCTCTCCTTTGCTTCCCCACCACACAGTGGGAAGAGATTCTGAATCCTGCAGAAGGGAAGATGCTGCACAGTATCACTTGACCCACTCACTTTACTGTCTCAGGAATGTTTTCAGGTGGGTGGGGAACGGGAAAGGGAAAATTGTACCCAGCAGCATATTTCCCAGTTCCCTTCTGTGCTATATGAACTCTGTGTCAACAGCTCAGGAATGGCACCAGTGCACTGCTGGCATTGACCCAGACTGCTTCATTGTTTCCCCACTTTCCTTAATAGTGAGCTGAATGTGTGCCTTGATAGCACCTATAAAACCCAAGCAAAAACAGAACACCTAATGAGTAAAACACTACGCAATCTTTGCCCTGAAGAACTGGCAATTATCAGCCAAGAGGATTTATATTATGAGGATTATATTAATTACTCTTTTTTTTTTTTCATAATGTTTTAATGCTGGACTTAGTTACATGAAAATCTTGTTTTTATTTAAAATAAAAACACCCTTATTTTTCCAGACAAAATAGAAGTCATTTCAAAACACAGCTTGTGTTTATTCTAATGCTCTGCTACAGACAATAAACGAAAAGGTAATGCTTATTACGTGTCAAGCATTATGAGACTGGGTGGGGACAGTCATCAGATTGTTTTTAACACCTGAATGCAGACACACTGTTAACCACTGTGTAGTTTTCAACAGGTTGATTTTTTTCCAATTGCCTGGTATGCAGTAGTCTTTTGAGAACTAAAGGGAGAGGCTTAAAAAAACCCAAACAGATAATATACATTTGTTAAAAGCCGTGGAGTATTAACCTTAAATCAAAACCAAGCGTTATTGTATATATTAATAATCAAATACTCTAGGAAAGGTCCTGCTGTGGGGATGCGATTATTAGCCATTATGTTACAGCCAGTGAGAGAATAGGGGCATTTATTGTTCACAAGTACCTCTTGGGGGATGAGCCTGGAAATTTCGTTTTGCAATGTGTTATTTGTTCACTTCGTTATTTAAGGCATTCATGAGGTTGAAAGCAATGCACAAATCTTCCCTTAGCACTTTTATTTCACTTTTTTTTTTAAAGATCTTGTAGTGTTGAGTCACATCCTGCCTTGTCATTGCTAATAAATAGGATTAGGGGTGCAAGTGTGCCACTGAACATCTAAGAGTGTTAAGCAAACTGGAATATTTCCCTGGGAGAAAATTAAAATGCTCAGACACTACACCATCTTCTACCTGGGAGGTAGGAGCATGGTGTTAGGATAAGTATAAAGGCTGAAGCCCACTCACACATTAATCCCAGATCTTCCCAACACTTAAGGCCATGAGTAAAAAAGAAGACTGCTTCTGTTCCTGCTCTTTCTGCACCAAAGAAAGCTGTCAGTGAGGAAGAGCTGAGTTTTGCCACAGCCAGTGATACAAAGTAGAACCAGTGTTTTCTGTGCTGGACATAAACAAACGTCACATAGGGCAAGCCCTCTCCAGAGTTCCTCAGTCCTGGTTGTACTAGCTGGGTACCTGCACAAATCTCACCCCATGGCAGAGATGTTTTCCCTCTTGTTTTGCTGTTTTTCTGCTTACTCTGCAGCTGGGCTCTCATGGAGCAGAGAGGGACATGTTGTCCTCAGACTCTACTTCTGCAGCTCGCCTCGACCTCAGCTATTCCACAGAAGATTACAAATAAGTCCCAATTGGCCAAAAGAAAACTTAATGCATAAACTGAGCCAGAGGTTCACTCAGAGTTTACAAGTCATGTCCCAGCTCGCTAAAGCTGTCTGCTCCTCTCCCTCCCTCTGAGAAGTCTGAAGCCAGTTACCATGATTTTTAGCTCTTTGGAACAGGTCTCCACCATGAACCACCACCTAATTATCTTTCATAAATCCTTCAAAACTCTGTACAATACTTCTTTGTAGCCTCCTATAACCTGTACCAACTATTTAATTAAATACTGCAAGTGTAATTTATCTCTGTAAGTAATTTAATCCTATTTCAATTATTTTTGTGGATAGACCATGGCAAGCATGCTATTAAAAAAAAAAAAAAAAAAAAAAAAAAAAAAAAAAAAGTCTTTCACCAACTCAGGAAACATAATATAGGAATGACTCTATCCTAGAAAAACCAGTTCAACCAGCTTTTCTGCCAAAGCATAAACAAACCTGAGCACAGAGGAAAGCAAAACTCCAAAATTTTCCTTGGTTCAAATCCTGGGTACTGCAGTAGACAAAATTAGGTAGAAGCCTTATGCCTCATTCTACAGAACATGAACAGATTCAGAACAAGACAGAGCACTGATGCTGTTATCAAGTGAATTAGATATGGGAGGTCAACCTTCAAAATCCTAAAAATTACAGCTTTCGCTGATCAAATATTTGTGGAACGTTTAGACTTTCTTCATTTTCACACTTAATTAATTTGCCATCAAATCAGTGATGATAACCAAAACACTCTGCAGAATTTCTATGGAATTGAATTGCTCTTGCACTCCAGCCTTTTATACTGTTTTGCAAGACATTCATCAACTGCTAGAGAACCGTATAAGACTACATTTTCTATAGATAAAATTATTAACTGTAGTGAGAAGCTGAAGGGGAGGAGGAAGCATCAAATTCACATCCTGCAGATCTGGAAGGTATGTCACATCTGTATATACGTGTTTGTACTCACAGGGTCCTGAGCTCTGGGGCAGTTTTGTGGCTTGGGGGAGGCAGGGTGATCCAGTCTGAAACACACCTTGTACCTGGATCAGTATGCATGAGTGACCACCCTGATATTTCCCTAAGCTTACTAATGCCCTGGTGATTACTGCATAGGACGTGCTTTAGCATAAGGTGAGTAAGGCCACTGCCTGAAACTCCTGCATCAGAGAACACATACAGAGGCAGGCAGCTCATGGCCTCACAGCAGCAATGCTGCAGAGTGGGACAACAGCCTCCAGGCCAGAGAGCTGAGGCTCCTCTGGCATTACTGCAGATGGACACAGCAGAGGGAATAAGGTGCCATCCAACTCTTACACTCAGAGAAGGATCCACTCCGCATAGGTCCAGTGAGCTGGAGACTTGGACATCACCAAGGAAAGTGGTGGATGCAAGTTAATGGCTGACAATGAAGAAGCATCCTCTGATGAGGAGGAATGTGGAATGCAAGGAGGTCTCTGCCTTCGTCCATCCAACATGATGCTCGCTTGGGAGCTGGGAGAGGGAGGAAGAGACAGAAAGGGAAAATATGTAGCTTCTCACTCAGCAAGAGCCAGAACTGGGAACTTCATCAGAAAATCTAAATCCTGTATCCCCCAGGACACAGAACAATTCCCAGTAGCAGGGAAAACTGAAGTCAGTCTTGATTCTGTACCTTTCAGCAGTAGCCCCACATTTGCAGTGGGCTCTTCTATCAACAGGCAGTGTGCTCAGGAGATCAGGGCAGGACTGCCAGGTTCAGTGTTGCGTACAGTGACCCTCCCCTGCCATTCCAAGGGAAGGCTGGATAGGTGCAGGGACAAAACAGCATGCAGAGGATGCAGCAAGGCTGAAGGGAGAATCTTCTGTCCTTCCTCTCCTCTCATGGTTTTTCACAGAACACTCATGGCTGTGCACACTGTTAATCACTTTCAGGCACTTGCAGCTCTGTTCATTTGATTTCTAAATACAAGTTGACTAGATGTTAACAACAACATTTTTTCTGTGAGACTTCTACATATCTCTAGTTTAGATGTTTGACAAATTTCAAACAAACCAAAAATTAATGTGTCTGAAGCTAAATAATAACCACGGTTTTGTTTTTCATGCTAGCTTTTTTGGGTAGATGAGTAGCATGGTGGTCCTCACACTCAGGCCAAATGACTTCAGCAGATCTGATAAGGAGCTTGTGAGTTTTGTTGCACTGTGCAGACAGCAGGAGGTGGGCTGAAAAGCTGGGAGGAGATGATACTGGTTCCTGCCCCACTGAATAAACAGTGCGAGAACAAATGGATAGCTGTGTGGAAAGTGTGTGACTCAGAGTGGCTCAGTATTTCTCTTCATATCCTTTCTCAGGAAGGGGAGTATTAAAAAGGTTTTCTGGTATCCCAGCTAAGCAGCATACTTTTTGCATTAAACTCACTTCTTTGTGGACATTGTCCTTTGTTTCTAGGCAGACCACAATCCTGCTGATAAAGTAGTTACATAAAAGTTTCCTATCTGCTTTTAGATAAATGTCCTAAGCAGTAAAAAAGTAATCCCCTTTCACCTCTATGACAAAAACAAGAAGAATTCACAAAAAGCACTCTTGAGCTGTGGTAAAGCAGCATTTACTAAAGCTAGAGGGAGAGGTCATATAAACTTTGAAAAGACCAAACATGCTCAGAACCAGACAGACAGACACATCTCTTTCATGTAAGAGTGTCTGAGAACCGAGACACATGACTACTATTCAAAGGAAGGCCCACTACCTAGGATACCATCTACATCTTCCCAGGAACTTGTGAAGACCTTTCCTATCCCCAGCACTCTTCAGCAAAGAGCTCCTTAGATCTCCTACTTGCTGGTTGATCTCCGTGCAGTGTTTCTTACGTTTGAATCTGATTCTCTGTATTTCAGTAGCTGGCACTGCACTGGCAGAGGATGAAAGACTGACCTCTGCAACACTGTCTTCATTTCAGACCGAAACATTCTTGCCTGCTCTGTCAGGTCTCATGGAGAAGTTACCCAACTCTTTCAGACACACACCATAAATATTACTGGACTTTGTCAGAGCCTGAACTGTTAATGTGATTATACCACCACATCATCTATCACTCTCAGATGTACAAATAAAAAAAAAAAAAACAGATTGAACAAGATTTAAGAAGTATCTGTTGCTTATCTTCTTTCAATTTAGTTTATCGGTATAAGACAGCAAGAGGTAAAAACTAATCTCTGATAAACCAGGCATTCCAAAACCAACATTTTCTTTCTACTAGTTATGCAGCCTCTTGAATGCTAATTTCTTGTACTGTATAAAATTGTTGTAAGCCAGGACTGCAATTACATAAACTGCCCAACTTTCCAGTGCCCTTGGACATGTGTGCATGTCTCTGAAGCACTCTGCTTTATGCTGACAAAAGCATGCAAACAACTGGACTGGATAACTGATCCTGGTAAAATTCAGCCCCTTTCTGGATTAGCTTCCTAAGATCTGTGTGTGGCTGTATCAACCTATGGGCCAGCACAGTGGGGAGGAGTGGGATAGTGCAAGCCCATGCACACACTGACAGAAGGAATAGCTGTGGCCTTAGAAGTATGTATGCTTTGCACCCTTACTCCAACTAGATTACTATTGTAACATTTTACTCTCACAATTACTAGAAAAGTTATAAATTCCAGATCATCCTTTCACATGTTATTTAGATCGCCAATAAATTAAGAATATTTCAATAGAACATGATGAGCCTTCAGAAAACGTCACAGTGACAGATGATCTATCTGGTCAGGTTAAACACTTGAAGTGGAATTTGAAGTCAGAGGTTATGAAATGCATTATTTTGTTAAAAGGAAGGCATATGTAATTAGCAAAAAAAATGTGGCTAACCTGCTGCATTTCATATCTGCAATGTACAGAGCAATTCAGACTAGTGGAATAACAAGTTTCCAGAGACTACAGAATTATTATTTTTTTTTTTTTTAAATGGTAGATTGATGCTGTAGATTAAGTTCACTTCCTCATTGATGAAAGTAATATTATGATTCAACAAGTCACTCTATAATCTCTAAATACAGCTACAATTTGCATTGGTCATTATAAATATCAGTTTTTAAGGAAGTCTCAGAGACAGGTCATAAAAAGAGATAGAGATTTGATTAGATGATCATAGATTCACAGACATTATTTAGTTTGAGAGATTTTCAGATCTGGAAATTCTGGAGAATGGCTCCAGCATTAGAACCATTCATATAATTTTGATATCAGTCAAAGATTTTTTTGAGTCAGTGTGTGATATCCATCTATTCAAATGAACCTGTCATTGAGAGTTTCTGTTAACATCTAAATTTTTACTCAGTTTTTTTAATACCAGCTGGAGTCTAAAAAGACACTGACTGGACACACCCCAGCATTAGCAAGCTGTTATGAACAGGACCTGATGGTTGCCATTAACTTCTTGGATTCTGAACCCTACCATCCTGTCATAACTGAGAACAGCAATACTGCTTGGACAAGCCTTGAGTTCCCAGGGAGCCAAGAACAATTCTTAGAGAGTTCAGGCCTCCAACTGTAACAGGCCTTATCTACTCTGAAGTGTTTACATAATGTCAGTAAAGCTAAGGTTACTGAAATTAACATCTGAACCTGAAATGTGCAAGATCCTCTAGCCAAATCATAGCTCAAATTCTGAAGACTGTTAATTTCCACTTTTTGGCATGTGTGAAAGCAAAACCTTCCTTTTACTGACAATGTCTAATTTGGAGTATGCCTACAGCTTGGTATATACATCACAGGATTTTGTTTCAACTACCTGAAAGAATGGCTGTGCAGACAATTTGGAGACCCCCTCACCTGCTGTCAAAATACTTTTATCTCCTTTTTCAGAAGATGGCCACCTTTTTCCCCACAGAGAGCATTTGGCATTTTGGCCATGGAATCACACTGTTTCTAACATACTACACTCTGCCTCCTTCATACCAGCTCTGATCCCTTGGGAAGCAGGACTGCTATTCATTACCACTATACAGCTTTGAGATTATTTTTTCCCTACCTTTTGGATTAGAGATTGTTTTGTATCTCTTGAGACAAAAAAAAAATATGTCATTGCTGGCACAGGGGAACTGGTGGGACTCTGGAGTTGGAAGCACCGCTCCCTCTTGTGATGGTTGATGAACCTTTAATCTACAAACAGCACCCAGTTTCTGAAATCTCAGTCATTCTGCTTTTCCCTCTTCTTTCTTAAAGACTGATCATTCTTTCTTTCACACAACTCTTGTTCCACTCATTCCTATGTATCCACTTCCACTTTCCTCCTCTGCAGATTTGCCACAGATCTACTTAAGCATTACACAATAGATTGGAACTCTGGTGAGCTCTCAAGAGATGAAGAAATCACAAAGAGAAAAACACATTTCCAGGACATAACTCACGAAACATTGCTTTTTACCTTCTCTTTCCATAGGCATCATAGAATCATAGAATCACAAGGTTGGAAAGGACCTACAAGATCATCTAGTACAACCGTCCTCCCTTTACCATGCCTACAGAAAAAACATATCTCCTAGCTCCTTCAGGTAGAAGTGACCTAAAAGACCACCTCAGGTAGAGGTGACCTAAAAGACATAGAAAAAAAATCCTCCTTTGAAAGTGTTCTGGGGAGTGTATCTTGAGAAGTAATAACCAAATGTTAGCAGAACACCACTATAAAAATGTGCATGTTTCTACCAAACTGGAAAACGTGAAGAGCAAGTGAAGGCAGATGCATCAGGCAGGCGATGTCATTCTGCAGGCTGACACATACAACCATGATGGCATTTGTTTTGCCTACCGAATTAGTTTCTTATAGATATATATTATATATAGATATATATTGTGTGCCCCCAGTGGCGCAGTGGTATAAGCTGCTGCTTGCGGCACCGTAGGGCCTGGGTTCAAATCCCCCCCTGTGGTGCAGGGGTAGAAGTGCTGCTTCACTACACAGGGGGCTCGAAACCCGGGAGTTGGACTCAATGATCTCTAAGGTCCCTTCTAACTCGCATGATACTATGATACTATGATATGCCTTGTCGGAAGACAATTAAAATATCTGGCATTACACTTCCTGTAATCCTCTATCTAGATTTAGGGTTGCATCTCCTCTCTTTCTGAAATCTATGGTCTAGTCAGCTGCTTCATATATTTTTATTTCGTATCTACCACACACAGCTTTCCTCATGTCCACCAAACAATGTGGATTGGGATTTCTGGAACTGTTGACTAGCTCTTCAAAATGGGTATAGACTAATTTTCCAGAGGTCTATTACTGCTCCCAAACCTAGTAGACATGTGGGCTCAGCACCATCATAAAATTATAGAATATCCCAAGGATATTCTGTAGCGTACCAGGACGCTTTGCATTTCTCTCTCTGGGCTCCTGGTTCTTCATTCAGAGCACTGCTGTAGTCTCTGTCTGGTAAAGTAGCAAGAATGCAGAGGGGTTTGTACAGGCTTATCTCACTGGAGTCAAAAACTTCCAAGATCTCAGTAGGAGATCTTGCTATCATCTGAGTCATGATTGCTCAGAAATGATAAATGTGACCTGAGGATCTGAACACTTCCCAAGATAGAATCAGATAAGAGAGGGCTTGGATAGCATTTTAGTGGCATCTGTTTTTGAACAGAGATGCATGAGTGCAAGACCACCGCATGACTCACAACACAGAATACCATGCGGAATCTTACTGAATTCAGAACCCAAACAGGAGTCAAATCACTGAGGTTAGTGATTTCACTAACTTCACCTTGAATTAGGTGAAACTTCACCTGCTTCACCTGCCAGGGCAAACTATACATTACTATGTCACTCCTGCTTGTCTAAACTAATTAAAAGCTGCCAGTGATTAGAAACACACTGATTCCTTAGGAAGAGCTCAATACAATTAGTGACAATTGTTAGAAACTTTTTCCTAATGTCTATTTTTCCAGTCAACCCAGCATACACTGAAGACATGCTCCAGATGTGGAATACTTTAAGTATGTTATCATTTCCGTTGTGACCTTCTTGAGACCAAGAAAAATTAACTGCTCCAAACATTTTTCAGATTGTCCCAATTGCTCATATCTTTCTTCTCTGGACTATATCCAGTTTTAAGGAAAATGTTGAAAGAGATGGAAATATCTTTCAGCAAACAACTTACTGGTGCTGATTAAAGGAAGAACTTATTCATACATATTGGACAGGAATCCTGTTTGCTACAGGACAATACTGTTCATACTCATTAAGTTTGTGATTCATTGCAATAATTCAGACTGTTTTAAGATAAACTGTTTTATGCACTCCACATACACTATATTCCTTTCAGTGCAGATGTACACAGAGTAGACAAGAACTGCAACAGATACACTGAACTTATCTATCCCTTTCAGAACAGTTTTACAAACCATTATGTGCAGACAGTAGTACAAAAGAAGATAAAGAGGAAAACATGAGGAAGAGCCTCCTCTGTTTGGTGACTGTATCTCCAAAATTAAATGAATATAGACTCATTTAATTTTTCTCCAGAAGGAAAAGCCATTTACCTCTTCCCACTGTATAGGCTTAATGCTTCACTGTGCTCATCCCTTTGCAACATATTCTTGGCTCAAATAAGTTTTTTCCATAATATTTAACTTAAACTCTCCCTTGGAACCAATGTGGATTTGCTGTACTTCCAAAAGGAATATAGTGAGTAGAAATGGCTTTTACAGTTTTTCACTGTTCTTTCAATATTTTCAGTTATTGCTTTTAATGATTAGGTAATTAAGAATTTTCCTAAAAGTAATTTGGTGTTTGGATAGTCCCATAGTGTCAACAGAAACCAAGTTACACTTGTAATTAGCTGTAAATAAACTTCCTATGCAAGACTGACCAATATAATTCTGAAAAAGAAAGATGTGGAATACCCTTATCTAGTATGTAGAATTATTGATACAGTGAATAATTTCCTGCCACAGCCCTCCTTGTTTTATTTCTGCTGCAAATACGTTGAATATGTAAGCACACAGCTCTTTAATAATCTTTCTGTTGTTGTAATGCTGACCTTGTTTTTTAAGTCCAAGTATCAATGCAACCTCATTCAGCATTGTCTCTTTGCAGGTGGTATGCTCTGGAGAGTAGCTGGCTATTACAAAAGGGCACAGTAGCACCCATTCAAACAAACATGCCAGCACAGTAACAGTGCTGCTTTTTGTTGAGGTATTACGTGGGTATTTTTCTTCCTAAACTTTATAATGAACTACTATTTCATTTACTCAGCACAGGTGACAGAATGCTATTATGTGTAGGAGACATGCAAGCACTCATTTTCACTGATCAGTTGTAAGCTATCTGCATATCCCTTTCTCTGAATTCCAATCTATGCAGAGAGAATACTTCCCAGTTTACAACAGCAGTAGTATAATAGGTCAGAAACAGCTAAATCCTGGTATCTTGATACTATCTGTACTTGTAAATGGTGGTACTTGAGATTATCTGCTCATTCAAGAGCCCATGATCCGTGCAGTGCGGCACAGAAAAGACTGGATGTAATGTTATAACTAAACTCCATTCAAAATGCACATGCACAAGCAGCCTGAATTGAGAATATGCAGGAAGCCCAACTTACAGCACTTCCTAATTTCCAATTACTTCATTTGAGCACAACATACTTTTTTTTTTGTTGCTTTTTTTTGTTTGTTTCTTTTTTGTTTAATTTGTTTTGTTAAGTGTATCCATATGCACACTTGAAGGTACATGTACTGCAGGGTAAGCAACTGCCAAAGTATGTGCAGAGGCACTGCTCTGTACTCTGCTTAGCCCCAGCCTTTTTGTTTACTCTGTCCTTTATTAAGGCAAGGTCACTGTAAACAGGAGCTACAGCTCTACTTCCATGTCAGTGTAAAGTAAGGTTTGAACCACCTACACTTGTATGCTCCAGCCACCAGGCATACCTAACATTTTGTTCTAGACCTTTGCCACTTCTCTTTACGATGCTTCTAGTCTGAATTCTCTTTATGATGCTTCTAGTCTGAAACCTGTTATCTCCTCATTTTTGGAAAAGTGAAAATACAGTTAGTGTTAAAGGCCAAAAATCAGAAATAAATAGAAGACACTGCTTACAGAAGGTCAGAAGAAACAGGAAGATAACCAATAACCATTAATGGACTTCCTTAAATAACACATACTAGAAAACCCTTCTTTCAACACAATGATCCTAAAATGCCATGAATTAATACACTAACCACACTGGCATCCCCAGCACTAACACCACAGCCACACTCACAAAACACACCTTCACGACAGCCAGAATTTCTAAAAATTGCAAGAGTCTTAGGCTAGACAGGATAAGAAAGGCAATGGAAGTGGATTTTTCTAAGCACATGGTACAACGAAATGGAGCTTTGCTATCAATGACAACACAACAATGCTTTGCTATCAATGACAATACAACACAGTTGCTGCCTATTCTTCCTTGTTTCTGAGATCCTGGCTGAACACATAATTGTCATGGCCATTAGTAGCAACCAGTATGTAGTGCCCAATAAGTCTGCCAGCAAAGCTGACCAAGAACTGGGCAGAAAATAGTCCTTGGACCTTAGCACAGTCACACTGTTTGAAGGTATATAAGTGCTTGTGCCATCCCTACAAGACATGCTGATTTTTAATGATAAGAGCTCTTTATGTCCTCTGCCTTCCAAAAACAAGCCCTTCCTGCAACTTAAAAAATGCATTTCAGATGCTAACATTTAAGACATATGGTACCTGATTGGACTACAGTAAAACAGGCTAAAAACCCATTCTCTGATTGAATTCAGAAATTCATTGTGATTGAAGTGCAGAAACCAAGCTCTATATACAGAAAGTGTTCAGTTTCTATTACGTATGTTTTAAGTTTTGAGGCAGAATTAATCTGCACACTATAAATGTGTAATTTTGCTAGAAAAATAAAATGCTAGCTGACGATGTTAGCTAAAAACACTTCTAGATAAAAGTAAATTAAGAGAACAAAAGCCTTGTCAGCAAGGCATAGGTGGAGTTCTAGAATCCACAGCTTAAACATACCCAAGATCAGTAGTTTGCTGAAAAGCAAGTTGACAATTCTCCAGCATTACAGATGCCTCACATGCAGCCTTATAAGCACTACCGTTTAACTGCCAGTGAATTTCAGTAATTTCTTACAAGATTTTGAAAGGAGATAATCTCTATCTCAGTTACTGACATTCCTTCAAAGACCTAAACAAATTAGAAACGTACATCAGTTTGGTCTCCTTATACTTACAGGCTAAACTCAGAGTTGCAATTGCAGAAAACACGCTTGCAATGACACTTGAGTCTGCAGAGAGCTACAGAACTTTCTCAGCCACTACTCCAAACCCTTATGGGACAGTCTACAGCGGATTTTGTTTAGTGAGTGCAATTAATCCTTTTACCTCATTCTCAGTTCCTTCCACTGTTGCTAGATCCAGGCAAATAAGTGACAAGCCATCTGCTTTGAATGTAAAGGGAACAAAAAGATGGGTAGAATAAATCAAGAAATAACGAGCAGTGAAAATTTGGTGCTGGCAGGCAGCACAAGAGCACTGGCAGACCCAGATGTGGGCTGAGAGGGAAACCACCTTAGAAAGACAGGGAAAGCACCATAGAAAGAGAGGGAAAACACCACAGAAACTGAAAGCCAGCACATACATACATGTCAATTTGAAAGGGAGATTAGATAAAACCCAGGTGGGGAGACTACAACTCACTGAACAAGGTGATTAAAAGCTGGAGACTAAGTACTCATTAAGTATTCTGTAATAGTAAAGAAAACAGAACAGCACAGCAAGGAACAAAGAAGACAGGGGAGTCCAGAGAGACTCCCAGTGCTCAGGAGGGAGCTGAAATTCAGATGAGCAGACTTCACTGGGTGGATGACAAATAGGAACCAACAGGAGCTGTAAGTGATGACAAACAAATACACGCTTTGAATGACTAACTTATAACAAAGAACTCAGAGAAAAAAAAGAAAAGGAAAGAAAAAGCCCTTGAGCGCAATCTAGACACCCAACACTTCCAAGCCTATTTACCTTGTTACCTCTATACTCCATTTTCCACCTGTAAAATGTGAGCAATGAAGGTTGCATGCACTTGCACTGAGACTTCACAAGCATTACAGTACACAAAAAGAACAGTTCTGTCTTCAGAGCAGCACAGAATGAGAGCACATTCATAATATATTCATTCATTTAAAAAGTAAAAATAAAAGAATGGAAGAAACCAACAAGTTTATCACCAGCTGAACACTAAGCATGCTGCATACTGACCAAGGAGGAGAGGACACCGCTGATGTGACAGAAAGCTACTTCCATATCCAGAGCTGTGAATTATGGCTGCAAGAGCTTTAATCTCTGAATTTGATAACTCTCACACTTGATTTTTACAAGTCTAAACACACACTTAAAATATGTGTCTATAAATTGAAAACACAGCTAGCATCACGTTACGCTTGGTTGCATTACGCCTGAAATCTGTATTTGCAAAAATGAAAGGAACCTGGTGTTCCCCAAGCCTAAATGAGGCCGACAGCAAAAACATCCCTCTTGTGCTGAGTTACCTGTAAATGCAATGGGTTAAGCAACCATTGCGCATATTCCTGCCTGTTTTTCGTATGACAACACATTGAAGAATAGTTTGAAACCTGGCAAACGCAAACAAGCACTTTATGAGTCAACAGGAGCAGTAAGGCCCCAAAAACGCCCCTCAGCCCCTTCCTTGCTAACGCACTGTGGTCCGTACCAACTGAGTTGTGGGTCAGTGTGAATCATGCCAATGTCCCAATACAAAGCAGATCAAAGGACGCACTGCTGGGCTGTTCTGATAGAAATGTTACTTCAGTACAGGCATTGCTGTTCTTCTAATACAAACCCGATCAGCAACCAGTGTCAGCAGAACACAGGAAAGAACAAAGGTGATGTGGGAGGTGTTCCCCTCCTACAGCTCAGACACCCTCATCACGACACCCCGGTGATGCCACACCACACACACGGCTGTTTGCTTCACCAGACGCAGACAAAGAACAAACTAGAGGTGTTCTGGTGTGACTTCTGGAGCTGCACAGCGACCCTCACCACCCAAACCTGGTGCAAAAATCTAGGCAGCCTGTTCTGTGGGTGGCGACCCTGCCCACGGCAGGGGGGTTGAAACTACATGATCTTTGATGTCCTTTTCAACCCAGGACATTCTATAGTTCTGTGATTAGTATTCGATGATTCAAAACTTGCAATACGAACTCTAAAGCAGCCCCAGCAGCCTCCCTGTTGCAGACACCAGCCTGGGCCAGGACGCGGGCTCCCTACCGGACCTGTGCCGCAGCAGCGCGAACTGTGAAGGGCGACGCGGCCAAAGGACCCCGCGGCCAAAGGACCCCCCGGCCGGGCTCCCCCCGCCATTTTAGGCGCTGCCCCGCTCAGCCCTGGAGGTGCGGCTCCGCCCGCTGCCGGGCAGGCCGCGCCCTCCGCCCCCTCCACCCCTCCTAGCTCAGGTATCAGGCGAAACTGGTCGGGCGTGCGGGAGAGGACGGCGGCAGCGGCCGGAGCGGAGGGAGGATGGCCGGGCGCCGCGGGCTGTGCGTGCTGCTGCTGCTGCTGCTCAGCGCCCTGCTAGCGGCTGCCGCTGCCACCGGTGAGAGGGCGCAGGGTCCGCGGGCTGTGGGGCGGGCGGGCTCTTCGGGCGGCCCTTCCTCGGGGCTCGGAGCTATCGGGCAGCGTGGTGCTGCGCGGCGCTCGGAGGCTGCCTGCGCTTCGTGTAACCGGGCGTGGGAGCTGTTCGTGATCTGAGCCCCGGCTAGCGACCTGCCCGAGGCTGTATCAGAAAGAAAGACACGAACGGAACAGCGAACTTCTGCTTCTGTTTTTTTTCTTTTTCTTTTTTTTTCCCCTTAATTTTAATTCCTACTTTTGTTAGTTTAAATCGCCTTTTTTTTTTTTTTTTTTTTTCTTTTCTTTCTTTCTTTCTTTCTTTTTGGATATTCGTGTTATTTGGGGGGAGGGGAAGGGGAAAAATGACGTTGACATTTTGCTACTTTAATGTTCACGCATGTTCAGCCCCACCGCCATATATCAGTGTGCACTTTGCACTGTGCTGTTCTGCATTCATTCCTACCGTGCCTTCTTATGTAGTAGAAGTATATGCGTAAGGGCTGTGTAAATAATGAAGTCAGGCTTGTGGTAGGTCCTGCTTTCTCAGCACGCAGACACTGGATTTTTATTATGTGGTTATTAGCTGTGTTCAAACCGGGGCCTGATAGCAGCAGATGCTGCGTTCGGCTTTGCTGTGTGTAGGTAACGTTTAGGCTCAGTGTTTGTGCTGTCTGGAACTGTTGTAGGTTTCACAGACAGAAGGCAGACAGCATGAAATCCTCGGGCGGTGAAAATCAGCGAGGCGTTAGGTGCAAATTTCGTGGTTGAGCACGGAGTCAGTGACGTGGGTCTGCCTCCTGGTATCCCCGTTATCTGAGCTGTGACTGTGGAGGCAACTTAGCAGGGGAAAGTGGTGAGCTTCAGCACTGCAGCCAGGTGCCTGATGTGCTGATGTTGAGATGGGAGAGAGCTGGTGATAGGATTCCCTCTGTGCCAAGATGTGCTGCAGAGGACATGGTTCAGGGGGCATGGTGGTGATGGGTCTATGGTTGGAACAGGTGGTCTAACTATTACGTGATATGGACAACATGATCTAGTGCCTGACTTAGTGGTTTGCCCAAAGCAGGGGCGTTAGAACTAGATGACCTTTGAGGTCCTTTCCAACCCAAGGTAGTCTGTGTTCTTTGCCTTGTTTTTCCAAACTTAATGGTTCTGCAATTCTAAATCAGGAGACATGGCTGTTGTCCAGCAGGCTCATACGTTGTGGAGTTAGAGTGAATCTGTGCTCCTGAACCAAGCACTGGGATAGTCCTAATCGTAGTCCTGTGCAGATATTGCCACCATGACCTGCAATACAAGATACCCTGTGCTGCCAACACTTCTGTATCTGCAGGGTAGGCATAGTAGGTCATTTTGTGCACTGCGGGTTGTAACTGAAGAAGCATTTGGACAACGTTCTTATGCACGCAGTCTCATTTTTGGGTGGTTCTTTGTGAAGCCAGGAGTTGGACTTTGGTCCTTGTGGGTCTCTTTCAACTTGGGAAATTTTGTAATTCTATGATTCTGGACAAGTAGCAAAGGTGTTGAAACGGTCTTTTGGTTTGGAAGGAATCTGTTATCCCCATGATGGCTGGTAAGCTTTTCCCATGCGCAGATAAGCAAGTTAACTGCATTCTCTGTGTTTGAGTCAGGCTGGGTGAAACTCTGCTTGGAAAAAAACAGCAATTGTTATGGAAAACAGTGAGCACTGAAGGAATAAGAAAGGATTGTAGAAAATGCACATACTTAACAAAGGATTGGTTACCCTGGGAGGGAGTGTTAACTGCGACAGAAACAGGATGCAAAACTGTCTCCCTATGCATGCCAGCTGGGCTAATAAAAGCTGCCCGGTAACAGCAGTCTAATTCTGAAGCCAAAACCAAAAGAAGTGAGCATGAAAGCCAAATTTGGTGTCTGAAATAATCTGTTTAATTTGACCACATCTTCGAAGGCAGAACAAAAAATAGTAACAATAAAACTATCGTCCTTGTTCTATCACTCTTGCAATACTAATTGTGGATTGTGTGCTCTTCAGTCTACTTTGTGTTGCTTTTGTTCTTCAGTGTTGTACTAAAACTATAGGGTTTTGGGAGACTATTTTTGATTATACATTTCAAGCAAGCCTATGAACATCAGTGGCAAAGCTCATGGCCAACTTGTTGTCAACTGGGATGCCCAAGTCCTTCTCCACAGGGCTTCTTTCGAGCAGGTCAGACCCTAACCTGTACTGATGGAATCATAGAATGGCCTGGGTTGAAAAAAACCTCAAACATCATGTAGTTTCAACCTCCCTGCCGCGGGCAGGGTTACCAACCACCAGGCTGCCCAGAGCCACATCCAGCCCAGCCTTGAGTGCCTTCACAGATGGGGCATCCACAACCTATCTGGGCAACTTGTTCCAGTGTGTCAGCACCCTCTAAGTGAAAAGCTTATTCCTGATATCTACCCTAAATCTCCCCTTTCTTAGTTTAAAACTGTTCCTCATTGTCCTATCACAGCCGTTCCACCTCCTGTTTATAACACTCCCTTCAAGTATTGGAAGGTCACAATGAGGTCTTCTTGGAGTCTTCTTTTCTCCCACTGAGAACTGGGCTAAACAAGCCCAGATCCTTCTCAGTCCACCCCACTGTCCACTCATCTGTCCCACACTTCCTCAGCTTACCCATGGGGATGTTATGGAAGACAGTGTAAAAAACCATGCTGAAGACGAGGTAGAAAACATGCATTGCTCTCTCCCCATCTACCCAGGCTGTGATGACATTATAGATGGCTACCGATTGGACAAGCACGGTTCACTCTTGGTGAATCCATGTTGATTGCTCATGACAATCACCTTTTCTTCCACTTGCTTGGAGGTTACATATGTAGTAAGTTGTTCCATTAAGACCCAGGGATGAAAGTGAGCTTGGTTGACTTGTAGTTTCTCAACTCCTTTTTCTTGCCCTTTTTGAAGACTGGAGGGACAGTGGTTTTCCTCCAGTTCACATGCACGCTCTTGTTCTCCATGACCTTTCATAGATGATAGAGAGTGGCTTGGCAGTTATTTTTGCCAGTTCCCTAAGCCACTAGGAACCATGGATTTGTATGCATCAGTTTTGCCTAGATGATCTCTGACCAGATCCTCCTCAATCAAGGAGAAGTCCTTGTTTTTCCAGCCTCTTATCTTCAGGATTCTGGGATTCCTGAGAGGCAGTTTTAGTGGTAAAGACAGAAGCAAAGAAGGCATTCAGTAACTCTGTCTTTCTGGAGTCATTCATTACCAGGGCACCTACCACATGTGGCAGTGGCCCCACATTTTCCCTCATCTTCCATTTGCCTTTCTTGTTGTCCTTGACCTCCCTAACCGGATTTAATTCAAAGTGGGCCTTAGCCTTTCTCAATGCATCCCTTTGTGCCCTGACAACATTCCCATATTCCTCCCAAGTGGTCAGACCCCTTTTCCACATTGCATTGACTTTCTTCTTCCACTTGAGATTTTCGCTGAGCCCCTTGCTCATCCATGCAGGACTCCTTCCATCTTTGCCTGATTTCTTACTCTTTTGCAGCAGTCATAAGCTATGAAGAAGTGGTGTTTGAATGTCTACCAGCTCTCTTGGTCCTGTTTACCTTCCAGTGCTATAACCCACGAAATCCAAGTAGGTCCTTGAACAGGTCATTGTTGACTCTGCTGAAGGTCAGGGTTGCAGTCCTACTTTCTGCCTTGTTTCTTCCATGTAAGGTCCTGAACCCCACTATCTTGTGGTCTTTATATCCAAGACTACCCCCAGCCTTCCCGTTCCCAAGCAGTAAGAACAAGGCCCAGCAGCACGCTTCTCTTTGGCTCCTCCACCATCTGTGTCAGAAAATTATTTTTAATTCACGGCAGGAACCTCCTGGGCTGTGTTTGTCTGGCTGTGTTGCTTTTCCAGTGAATATCAGGATGGTTGAAATACCCCTAAGAGCCAGTACCTGTGACTGTGATGCTACTTTTTGGCTGTCTGTAGAAGGCCTCATCAGCTTCCTCCTGATAAGACAGTCTGTAGTAAACACCTGCTTTCCACTCATGCATCACTAGGCAGAGCTTGATGTATTCCAGTTGCTGTCTCACATAAAGAGCAACTCCATCACCTTGCCTTGCTGGCCCGTGTTTCCTAAAAAGGACATATCCATCCATTACAGCATTCCAGTCATGCAAGCACCGTATCTCTGTGATTACAGGGGGACTGTGATCCTGAGGCCTCACACATATTTTCTAGTCTTTCTGCTTACTCCCCGTGCTGTGTGCATTGGTATACACACACTCCAGGGAAGAGGAGGGAGTAGAGGATGCGTGTTTCCCTAGAAGAATGCAAGAGGAGCATCTGTAGCCATGTGCACCTTTGTGGTGGCTGACCTTTTGGCTCATACTGCGGGAGGCAACTAAGGAACATTTATCACTGTTCTCGTTGGCCTGGTTTATTCCCCAGCTGGTTGCAAAAGCATGAGCATTGCAATTTTTTACATTTTTATATTTTATAAATATCTAAAGGGAGGTAGGAGGCAAGTGGATGAGGCCCAGCTGTTCTCAGTGGTGTGCAGTCATAAGATGAGGAATCTGCCTGGAATCTTGAACATAGGAACATTAGGAACATAGTTCTATACTGACATATGGAAGAACTTCTTTAAGGTAAGGGTGATGGAGCACCAGCACATGTTGCCTAGAGAAGTTGTAGAATCTCCTGTTCAGATATTCAAGACCCATCTGGACATCTACTTGTACGACCTACTGCATGGAACCCACTTTAGCAAGGGAGTTGGCCTTGATGATCTCTTGAGGTCACTTCCAGC